>NC_044507.1:16012043-16107043 GCF_902362185.1 Chanos chanos
AGTGATAGGGGTGTGTGTGTGTGTATGTGTGTGTGTATGTATGTACTGCTGACATATCCTCAAACAGGAAGCCAGGGATAATGATTTGCAGATGTTTCAGATGACTGGGGTGCCAGGACCTGGATTTCGTCATGGTGCGTGTCTGTGATTTATTTGAATGCTGTGACTGCTTTGGGAGGGGCTGGCGTCATTAGAACTGAGATGGGCTTTGACAGGGGGGTTGAGAAGGACGTTTTTCCCTCCCAAATACCAAGGAGCAGGCTGAGCTTCAGGCCGACCCCCAGCCCACGTTTTTTGGTTTACTCTCAACTCTCATCCTTTCAATATCACACTTGGCCGAGTCTCTTGAAAGCTGAAGATTATATTCGATCTCGCAGAAAAACACCAGAGCAGAGTGGAATCTGCTGGCAGCGACTGTTCGTAGTCCACACACCAGACTGTGTGCGTGTGAAAGAGAGAGAGATGGAAAGAAAGAGTGAGAGAAAGAGTGAAATCTGAATATATTCATACAGTAGTAAGTGTGCTGTGGCTGTCCTCCTCTTTTTCTCGAGGCAGACTCGGGGCCCCCCTCTGGCCCCGCCCGCTATAGCTGAGGCCTGTTATCTGATAGTCGCTAAGTGCCGAAACACAAACTTTCAGGACAGCGCATAGAGCAGAACGCTGAATGCTGAGTAGTGTAAGAACCACCTACAACAGAGAGGGAGTGAGTGAGAGAGAGACTGAGAGAAAGAGAGAGAGATAGCTCAAACAATAATAAGAGCAAAAACAGAATGCATATTGACATGGTTCACAGCAGATGTAAAACCTTATCTTGATCATGCAAGACCACTGTGTCAAAGCTCTGGCTTTGAAACCTGGTAACCCACAGAGAGGGACAGAGAAGGCAAAGTCACTGGTGTAGAATAGCATAAATTCCTCTGTTGCATTTCAAGACAAAAAAAAAAGAAAGAAAGAAACTGAGAAAGTCAGTGAGGCTTAGCTATGTTTCCATGACACATTTTTTCTCAGTATTTTAGGTGATTCCAAGCACAACCATGCTGTGATTTGTTGATGGAACTTCATCGCAGAGGTGGGATTGTTTCGTCAGGATGTGTTAACTCCTCCCTGAACATTGCAGATTTATACTCTCTGTGGTTTCTGGTGACCGTCTTTAGTGAGGAGGATCGTGGATGTTCTGTCATATGACACCATGCTCTCTCTCTCTCTCTCTCTCTCTCTCTCTCTCTCCCTCCCTCTGCCGACCCCCTCCACACACAGCCCAGGATGATTTTTTTTTTTCAAATGTCATGTCTTTCATATTTCCCAGTGTTGGTTTCCTTACAGTAGGCATCAGCCTTACTCCCCTTAATTCTGGTTTGAAAAAAAGTCCCAGTCCAGCTGTCACACCGACATGTGCTTGCAGATGCCCAGGGGAGCATCGTAAAATCTTCCCTGTTTGCCATCGCATTTTCCCTCTGTAGTTTTTTTTTTTTTGGTCTGGCGAACAGGAAGGTTCTGTCACAGTCGATCTCTGTTCCCTACGAACCAGATGGAGAGCTGATGGTCAGAATAATATGGTTTGATGTGAACAATCAAACTTCTCGAATGTATGATGTCAATAATGTTTTACTATCAGTGTGCCCATGCTACATCAAAGTGTCTTACGTCACCGTGTACCCTGCTCAAACGCAAACAGATGGGTCAGACATCTGAGAGATGTTTAAATGAAAATAATAAAAACAATGATATGACATGTGTGACTGCAGAACAGGGATGTGGCATGTGATGGGCAAAGTAAACGATGCCAGTCTCACTGTGCTGTACTAGTTATACACATTAAAACAAAATTTACCGCTGTTATTTCACTTCAGTTATTAGTTTGATTTGATTTTTTGTTCAACTGTTATTGTGTATATTTGTGTGTGTGTGTGTGTGTGTGCCCGTGTGTGTGCATGCACATGCGCATGTTTGTGTGCATGTCATACATTAGTATAGTCAAGATTTTTTAAAACTTGAAGTCTTCCTTTTATGAAACCAGTTATTTTTGCCCTTTGTGTTCTGAGGCAGAAATAGATGAACAGAGGTGATTAAAGTGTTCATTTTGCTCTGTGTGTGCTGTGTGAAGTGAAGAGAGAGACGCACACAGGGGTGGTCTGAGGTATTTCTACCATGATCACTCTTTATGCACAGGTCATGACATAGTGGAGTTACACACAAGTTTTCTCAATTTCAGTGGTCAGGTTTTAATCAGAGTCAGGCTGAGACTTTACTGCTCTGCCCAGCCTTCGTACCACACACGCACACACGTGCGCGCGCGCACACACGCACGCACACACACACACAACCATACACACACACGCACATGCACACACACGCACATGCACAGGCGCACGCACGCACATGCACATGCACACACACGCACACTCACACACACGTACACTCACACACACGCACATGCACACGCACACGCACACACACACACGCACATGCACACACACGCAACGAGGGAGAGAGAGAGAGAGAGAGTGTATGATTACTTTATGATAAACTCACTTTGGCATATGTGATCATTACAACCCGAGGAAATGGTTAAGTGAGTGTATTAAATCTTCAAGCAATAAGTGCATAATTAATACAAGGGAGGCATATGGTCTGTGGCTTTTCCCTTCAAACACTTGTAAACAGCAGAATGAAAATTGTCATCTGTTTGATGCCATCATCATGTGTAATGTGAAGAAAAGTCACAACCAAAACACATATTGTACCTCTGAGAACACTCAACACACCCTAACAAACAGGATATTACATAAGCAAAGGATTAACCTCATATTGTCTGCTGCATGTTTGCCCATGTCGCGCTGAGACAAACACTGTATTTTGCATGTTCCACCTTTATGTAAGATTTTAAGAATCACCTTTTGATCTCTTAGTTCTCACTTTCAAACCAGCCTTACATGTTTCTGTGTGAAGGCGCATGTGCTCTGTTAAACATAACGGTGAATGTAAGACACATCTTATTGAGAGGGGCTGGGTGGTGTGGGGGGATGGGTGTGGGTGGGGCCTTTGTAAGTGAAAACTCGTGTCTTAGATGAGCTTTGGTGACTTTCTTTTAATTCATCTGGGCACAGATTTCATGTTACGTTAGAAAGACTATGTAAACATTCCCAACAGGCTGTATTATTTGTCTAGTTTTTATGGGGGTTTTTTTGTTGTTTTTGTTTTTCTGCACGTATTTCCAAATAGAATTGCAAAACCCAATATAAAAAAACTGTGTGTTTGACATTTACTTAATGGATTGTTACTTGCTAGATTGTTCTTGGTTTTCCCTCCAACGTATTGCATTTCACTGTTCTATGCCACCGGCTCTCAGTGTAACTGATGATAAACGTTAAAACCTCCATCTTATACTTAAATGTTGCCGTTTGCACTGAACGCCTACGATTTTCCACAGAAATTTAAGGACTCGCTTCACAAAAGCATGAGAACAGCTAAGCAATAATTACAGCGTCCGATATTATTTCCCACCCGAGGGGAGACAAGACGTGGTAAACCTAACACTCTGCTGATGGTAGTTGTCTGACCTCACTGGCCCAGAATCCTACAGCCGCTAGTCAGGCATTTTTAGCCACTCGGCCCATTTTAAGACCCTGAATTCGCCCACAAAGCACTCCCATCCAAAATTCCATCACAGAGTATGACTGGAGCCTGCCCTCTCCGGAGTATTTACAAACACCAGCCAGAAGAGCTCTGCAGAGGGCGTGGCACACGGGAGGGAGGGGCCGCTCTGTTTTTAATAGAGCAGCTTGCGGGCTTGTGGCTGTCGAGTATAACCACATATAGATTTTTTCATCTCTGGATATATTTTTTTTTTCCTCTGTTTTGCGTTGTCATTTCTTTTTGAGCTTCCTACAGAAATTAAACATGAGATGATAAATAAGATTGAATTTGATGGACTATCCCTGTGTTCTCTCACAAGGGTTACGCCCATGAAGTCGATGCATTTAAGGGTCTTGGCACAGCTGAAGTCCATCTGCTGTCCTGCCCTGAAGTACGAGTAAATAGAAGACTTGTTATACGTGCCGGCATTCTGTGCATACCACGGGGCCACAGGGAGGGCTCTCCAGCACAGACGCGCTTACACACACACACACACACACACACACACACACACAAACTCACCCACATACACACAAGCCTTAGTCACGAACTGATGAATGGAACTACAGAAAAAATTTAAAGTTCAAGCCTTCGCTATCAGGCAGATAGTAGTTTTAGCACGAACAGTCAAGTCCAGTAATATGTGTTCATTCATGTGTCAGAAACACACTATGTGCGTGGAGTCTTCCTTATCCTCATTAAGAACTGAAGTAGGCTAAAACCACTAACCTGTTGTTACGGACTGGGAACATTGTGAGTACTTTGACAGGTTACTACAACTAAGACACCCCCCCCCCCCGACTATCATAACATAGCTTCCATGTCCAAACCGTATGAATGAGAGAGCGGTACATGTTTGCATGTTTTTGTTGATTATATTTAAGATTTTTAAAAAAAGAAAAAAAAAGAAAAGGAAAAAAAGAAAGTTAAAAATTCAGTTCTCAACGCGACAACTGCTGCGTTATTTTGGAAAGTTTACCAACTCATTGAGTGTCGTGTGGTGACGTAGGGACGCTTGTAGGGCGGTGTTCTCACGTTCCAAAAAAAAAAAAAATACTGCTGTGGCGCTACATCTGGAGAACAGAACCCGTGCTCAGAAAATCTCTAGTAGGATCCTATAGTAAGGCTCTTTGGCACTTTCCTCCCGCTCCCTCTTTTCCAGGACTCTTTCTCTCCTTCTTGCTCTGTGTAAGTGGGCTCTGCGTGGATTTCTTTTTAAAGATTTGCGGAAAAAATTAAAGGACTATAACGGATTTCTGTAGAGGTTTAACTCTGAAGTTGTGCTCAGTTGGATAAATCAGTTTTCCTTTGGAATTTATACTCTACTACATAGCTTGCTATCATCAGTTTTTATTTTCCTTCATTTCCAATTCTTTTTTTTTTAACCGGAGGAGGAATGTACCCTATTTGAAGAAACGACTGCTTTTTCATGTGATGCAACAAACTTTGCAAGTAGAGTTTGGTCATAAACATGTACAGTTGTCACTAAGAGGGATCCATATTCTAAAGTTTTCCCCTCCTTCTTACACGCTTTCAAAGTGCCTAGGCGAATAACGGTTCTGTATGAAAACAACTCTAGGAATTTTTTTTTTTTACATCTGGAGTGGGGCACCTTACAGATACATCAGCTCACAACTATGCAAATATATCTTCGTTCATAAACTTTTTTGCATTCCCTCCTCAACTTTTAAGAACTTTACGAAAATACGTTTATAGTCTTTTCAGGAGCGATGTGTCAGAGGATGTCAAATGAAAGAGGCGGCAACTTGGAAAATATACTCACGGATTATTTAATTTATGTATTTTCTGATTGAGAATTATTGTTTATAGTATAAATATGGGCTGAGGTTTAATTTTTACACAACTGGAATGATTGCTTCAGAATGTTAAAGCCAGTTTCTTAAGGATAAAGCTTAATTTTCACACGAGCCTATAAAAACACACTTTCCTGGTCACGAAATGCGATTAGCGCCATCTGGTGTTTAGAGGAAGAATCGCACGCGTTGGACATTGCGACAAGTTCAGAAAACTTTTTTTCTTGTCATCCTGCAGGTCAGCTCCAAGATGTTGGCCATTCTGATTGGAATTGTTATCTTGCATGTTACCAGCTTAATTCTTCTCATTATTTCCACGTCTGTTAACGTAAGTATAATGTCTACAAGTCTTATGTCTATTCATTCACCTTCTTTGCATGCTATACCATATATGAACAAGCAAGTGTGTGTGTGTGTGTGTGTGTGTGTGTTATCTCCTATACTCCAGGCATGGAGAGTGGTAGGTGACAGAACTACAGACCTGTGGTATAATTGCTGGACTTCTAACGAAGGTTACCACTGTGTGGGAGCTAGTGATGCAGGTGTGTCAAATGCCCAAATATTTTTCACTGTTTGTCTGTTCACAGTTCAGTATTAAAGTTGCATTTTATAGGTGAAATGTGAAATGTCTAAAATTGTACTGCTGTTGTGGGTAGGGGCATGTCCTTGGTGTCACAGTTGTGCTACACCCATAGATGATAGTGACTCACATCACTGCCATTCAGAACACTTGGGAGTGGCTAAACTCAAAACTAGAAGCAAAACAGTGTTCAAAACCAACTGTATTTACCATCCAAAGCCTTCTAAAGCCAATATAGTCAGAATCATATGTCTTTTTGAGTGATGAAGTCTCATTTCAAATATACACAGACAGTCGATTTTAGATTCTGTGTTGTATTGAATTGTTTTTCTGTGTATAATAAAGGTTTTAACCCTGTTGGTGCCCCTCTCTCCCCGTCTCAGACTGGCTGCAGGCAGTGCAAGCGTTGATGGTCCTGGCCGTGATCTTCTGCTTCCTCTCCTTCTTCTTCTTCTGTTTCCAGCTCTTCACTCTGGAAAAGGGGGGCCGCTTCTTCTTCACCGCTGCCTTTCAGGTGTTGGCCAGTAAGTGTGACCACATACAGCTTTGGGTCTCTGGCCCTGTCCAGTGAAGCCTCTTACTCCTGTCAGAGAGAGAACGGAATGGATGTTCCCCCTCTGACAACTGCTGTTAAACACATTTTAATAATTGCTCAGAACTTACAAGGAATTGACTAAGGAGAATTGAATGTTTTTCTTTCTTATATATATATATATCCATTTATATATCCTCTTTATATAACCATTTCCATATGTATATGGGTAGATAAATATTTGAGTGTACTTTCATTCTGTAATTTTTGTTTAATAGAATATAAAACCTTGTTGTTCTGAAAGAAAATCATTTTGATGATTCCCCTCAGTATCACAGACCTTGGTCATAAAACAGCTGCATTTTATTGAAAAACAAAACAAAACAAAAAAACATTCACCCCGCCTCTCTCTCTCTGTCTCTGTCTCTCTCACTCTCTCTCTCTCTGTCTCTCTCTCTCTCTCTCTCTCTCTGTCTTTCTCTCTCTCTCTTCCATTCTTCCCCTTTTGTCTAGGCTTGTTTGTAATGTGCGGTGCGATTATCTACACCGTGATGAGTCCAGAAGACGGGGACTATGGCTATGCCTATGTGTTGGCCTGGGTGGCGTTTCCTCTCACTCTGCTGAGTGGACTCATCTACATCATCTTGAGGAAGAGAGAGTGATCGCCCCCTACTGGCCACTCTCTGTCACTGGGAGTCAACCTCAGTCCACAGACTCATTTCAGTTCAATGACCACACCCGGACATTAACACACAAAATGTGATAAAAGAAAGAAAATAACATTGGAGGAATATTAAGTGTGAAGAAACAGCATGGATGAAAGGACACCCCATCTGTGGTTTTGAGCCTATTTATAACACTTTTACATAGCTTGTGTAAATAGGAATGTCTTAACATGTTAGTAATAACCCCATCTTTTGAAGTGTCTTTCCCCAAACAGAGGGGATGGATAGTTGAAAAGGCTTTGTTTTATGCTTTATGTGTTATGTGTAAGGGCCTATAGTAAACATGCTGTAGTTTTAACAGTGTTTTTAATTGTTTTGTTTTGTTCTTTAAAGGAAATCCTCAAAGGGAATTCATTTGATGTCGACTTGAAATATTGCTCTCTGTCTTAAACCAAAGAAATTGCATTTTGTTTTGAATTTTTTTTTTTTTTTTTTAGAAGAAAACCATTCTTTTTATTTGCCATACCTGAAATGTATAACTTAGACATATAAGCTCAAATTGTGTGTTGAATTGAACAAATACCTTAATGTATTGTATTGTATGTTTTCCCAAATATTCTTGTAAAAAAGAGAATTCTTCTTCCTTTCTGTATTCCATTTTTTTAATAAAAGAAAAGTAAATGATGATTCCCTCACATTATTTCTACTTGCAATACCCCATATGAACACAGAGAGGCGCTAGACAACCAACAAGTGCGTTTTGTGATCTGTCCAAACCTTGGCTAACTTTCAATTAGGCAAACTTCTTCTATTTAACTACTTCTTGGAACTGTGCCATTTTGTGTTCAGTAAGGATCTAATAGTGGGGGGAAAAAAAACAGAAAACAAACACACACACACACGCACAGAACCCTGCTGAAGGACACTAAACTCGGTGATGTCATCTCCAGAGTCATATTGAGAAGATGACAAAAACAGATGTGATATTAAAATCGGACTTAAAGAGTTTCCACGGCCTGTTTGGACACAGCTGTCCTGCTAAGTCAATACAGCCGTATTTTACAGGGAAGTAAAAGCCTGATTTGATATTTTAGCCAGATGAGACACATTATAAATATGTTGGTGCATAACATTTAAAGTGATGCAATATAACCATTCAAACACATTAACACATTTTGTAAGTGTGAATATTTTAACTCTAAGCTCATATTCTTCACTTTGTAGCTTCCAGTTTGGAGTCACAATCTGTATTTTTTTTTTCCCCTTATTTCATTGTACTCATCATATACTTCTCTGGTGCAGTCATGAGTGATTTGTCTATTAATTTGTTACAATTTCTGCATTTTTAATGAAATGCCAACATACATAAAAACATCATGCCACTACACATACAACCAAAGTCAAACATTCTCTCACAAATCATGTTCGTTTTAAAGATGAAGATACACACCTGGGGAGGATTCGTGCAAACATGTCTATCAAAATGACATAAACCTGGCGCGTCAAACTGAGCATAAACATTTCAGCGGAATCTGAAAAGCGACGCGAGGCACCTGGCAGCAGAAGTCTACATGCAAAAATCACAACACATGCAGACACAGATTAGAACAGTTTCTTTATTTTTCATTTTTAGCAGATCAAACAACTCTCTTTGCACAACACAGCTACTTCAAACAACTACTGAGACACACCTATCCAAGACAAAAAAAGAAAAAGACTGAGAGAATCAGATTTTAGTTCAGATCATCATGTTGTCTAATACAGCAGGCCTTGCTCTGTACCTCAGGTTTCATCATGATGTGGAGGATACACTGACATGGCTGAAAGTCATCTTCTGTCATTTACGTGTCGGATCACGAGTGAGTGAGAGAGAGAGAGAGAGAGAGAGAGAGAAAGAGAGAGAGAGAGAGAGAGAGAGAGAGAGTACAGAAGGGAGAAAATGAATGTCAGTGTATCTCATTTATCAGGTGCCACCCTGTAAAATATGGTAATTAGGCTTGTTCTGACCCTGAAGCATCAGCAGCACCTCTTTGGCTTTCACCCGATCAGAGAGAGAGAGAGAGAGAGAGAGAGAGAACAGAGAGGCATACAGCACTGTGGAATATTTAACATTATAAATTATCATCATTACATCATATCATATATCATATCATGTATCATTATCTCATTATATTTATCATCTATCATATCTTACATTTTCTTCCAACACACATGTCATTCAAGATAACAGCTAACAATGGCTGGGTATGTGGCTTTTCAAATTTGATGCAATTGACATAATTTAATCAGTCACTTTGTTCCAGCAATGAGATTCAGCAATGACTGAACTAACTGAATTTTACATTTCTCTTTGGCTTTGAAGGAACTCAGGCAGCCTGTACTGCCAAGAGACCATGTATGACCATCTACCACCAGGCGGAGACAATAACACATGTTCAGAAAAACTAAAATTTTAATGAGTACATTTAGCTTATTTTCCATTTTGGGCTTTGGCACCTGAAACATGACACTAATCCGATATCAGAGTTATTACATGCTCAGTAGTGTTCATCAGACTGGATTATACCAATGGGATTCCTCTCAAAGCCTTTGATCAAATGGATTACCAGAAATCTCTCACACCACTCCAGGAACAGATTCAAAAAAGAGAGAGAGACAGAGAGAGAGGGAGAGAGAGAGAGAGAGAGAGAGAGAATTGGCTCAAAGGTTGAAAAGATCTGCTTAACATCAGAACTCAGAGGGCAGAGAAAAACAGTCAAATGGCAAGAAAAAATGTGTTTTAATGCCACTGAGTCTTGGTATGCTTGAAGACTAACTTCATTTATTTATTTATTTTTAAAAATGTTATTTAAATGCCTTTCTGTGGGGTGACTTAAATTGCTCATGAGTCTGAATTGTTCTTACGGTATTGTAGGAAGTTAGGTCTAGATTTGGAGTGTAGTAAAGCCTTGTTTCCCAGAGATAACATTTTAGTGTGTAAGCCTGAAGATGCTGAGACATAGGTGGTACTACCTGTTTACAGCTGGTGATAACAGAGGATAAATACACACAGGTCCACTTCCTGGTGTAAGTGGTGTCCTTTGGATAGAGGTATAATCACTGTCCACACACACACACACACGCACACAAACACATGCACACGCACACGCACACACACACACAAACACATGCTCACAGATTCTCAAACACATACACAAACACATCCTTGTCATCCTAGCTGTTACAAGTGTCTCAGCAGGTGTTTACATGAGCTGACGTCTTCTTCCAATGAATCTCACACACACACACACACACACACACACACACACACACACAAAATTCCACCGAATGTAAACAGAACGTTTAAAAAAGACACTTTTCACAGAAATGTTTAATTTTTTACAACAACACCAGAGTTCCTTGGATGTTGGTACTTCTCCAAACTTGATTACTTCTTAACGTAGCATCTCTGTACAATTAAAACTGTGGCTGTGTGTCTGAGGAGCACACCGCTAACATATTGGTAATGTCAAGGGAAACTCCGGGGACCCATAATGGCCTCACAGCTCCATTTCAAACGTGGTTAACCCTAAGGGTTATTTATCACTCTGGAGGTCATGGGGGGACACTCAGTATTTACTACAGGACATGGAGCCTCTCGTCTGGGAGCAGGATGAATGGGGGGAGGAGGTAAGGCCAGATATAGAGTGGATATTGTCCCATCAGTGTTGGCGCACTGCCCCTAGTTGGTTATCAAAATCGTACATGTGCATCACACACATTTGGATAGTTTTCCCATGATACCGCGTAACAACTTATCTTGGGAAGAGGACCACAGAAGTCGTACGAAGAACCACGTCAGCCTCTGCTTCTGTTTAGTACCGTTTCTGATACATCAGCATTCACAATGGCCAGTGGCAGCTGAGGGGAAGATCTGAAAGGAGCATTTCAAAGCATACCGAGCCCCCTTCGCGGTCGGTAAGGAAACCCTCCTCTCTCCTTGAGTCTTTTTTTTTTTCGATTTGTTGCCTTTTTATCCCAGGCGTCTGTCTGGACAAACAAAAGCGGGGTTTTTCAGATGAGAGTAAATGATAGAGAAAATGGGGAAGCCGAGCTTTTTCAGGCCCGATTTCATCACGGCCATAAATCTCAGAGAAATCAAAGCCCCTTCTCCGCCTCGTCCTCCCCTCCCGCTTTGTCTTGCTAATACACATTAGGGCGCGGCTGGCTGCCCACTTTGACACTTGCCGCGATGAGATCTAGGCAATGCTGCAGATGTAGAACCCGGAGACGCCTTTGACCTCTGAACCCGCCGCTTAAACTGCCACCGGTGTTTTGCGTGCTGGAGCTTCTGAGCATTAAGCGATCCACCCCCCCCCCCCCCCCCGCTCAGCTTCCTGCCTGGAGGCGACTCCGACGTATACAGATATATTAAAGAAGATGAAAGATGAAAAGAGGAGGCTTCAAAAAAAGGAGGGACGGAGGGTTCAGATTAAACAAAAGAAAAAGATTGTAGACAAGTACCCTGCTACCAGTTTTTATATATATACATATATGTACTGTTTTAAATGCTGACACATAAAAATACACACACACACACACACACGAACACACACAAATTCTCTGTTGCCTTCTGGAAGGCAAATGCATTTGAGGTTCATTAAAAGCGTGGAGAAGTGGCTTTTTCAGGCCCCGCTAAATAACCAATCCTGCCTTGTATTCTTCTCTCTGACCTCTTTGCCTTCTGGTTCAGTTATAAAATGAGAACAGAGCACAGGAAACACAAAGGCTTCCTCGGCAGTCAGCTAAATTGACTGATTGTGGAATTTCAACCCATGTGTTCCTATTTAAGAGACTTTGTGACTTCTTCCAAGCTTTAGTGAGTTTTTTTTCAAACTAAAGCCAAGCACAGGTGTAGTTTTGAATAGAATTCAGACTGTAAATGGATTTGAAAGAATTTTGTTGAAGAGTCTGTCAGCGACTTTAATCATCCACTTTATTTATCTGTCTGATAAGTAAGAACAAAAGCTACACAAACACAAAAAAATTCCTGAGCTGCTTTCACAGGAATGTCCTTTTTTTTTTAAAACTCGAATGTCCTGTCATCACCAAATTTTTAGATGAAAACATACGAAGCCCTCCAATGGTTTTCCGCACTACTGAAGCTGAAAAAATGTCTGTATTTGTCAATGGCTCATTAAATACGGAAGAATTGTATTTATTTGCTCACAAAGACAGGATATTCTAGAAATATGCTTTTTATTGGTAAAGTTGCGAGTCTTATGAAATAATGCTGATGAACTGTCAACATTCTATGAGTCCTTGGTATTTCCTTGAAAACAGCCATCTGCTAAGTGGCCTCTAATCCTTCGGTAGGATTCTGTAGTGCACGGTGTCATAAGGCTCAAGTCATGCCTTCAATTAGAGAGCTCTACGTCTCTCATTTTCCTCTGTAGTGCTTTCAGGGTAAACATCAGCCCACATTAGACATCTATGATTCTGAAGAAATTCATCCATAACTGGTGTTGTGACCTCAAGAGAAGATGCATTTTTGGCTTGAGAATGACAAACGACTTCCGAGACAATTTTATTTGTTGGTTTATTTATTTATTTTTTTAATATTGCATACTAATTTGCCATTGTCAAGTGTTTGTACGTTGTACACGGTTTCATTTGCATGACTTCATATAACTGGCCTGTTTTTATTAAAACTGTATTTAATTTAAACGATTAAGAAAGAGAGAGGAGAGTTTACACCTTGTTCTTTTAAGTGAACAGAATTATTCTCACACAAACCTTGTGCTGTTCCAGCAAGTCTCCTGTGAGTATCCAGAAGACTGTGAAATGAAATGGATTTTAGTCACCGAGTGGCCAGGACTATAGTAAATGACAGCTGGACGACAGTGTCAAAATAAAGCTCAAAAAATCATGAGGCTGAGATCATTAAAAAAAAGATATATATATAAATTTTCTTCTAACGCATCACAAAGTGCAAAAGCATACAGAAAGTGCAAAAGGGTTTTGCCAGCTTTCTCCAGGAGGCTTTCTTCAATGGGCCTCCGTCTTTGGGTTTCCCTCCAACTGTTCATCCACCATCCGATATTTTATAAATCCAGCAGATCAAACTTTCTGTACAGCTGTAGCATTCAGTTTAGTGTGCCTCAAGACTTTAATTAACCTAAACAAAGCTCTAAAGATCCTAAGAAATATCATTTATTTTCATCAGGCTTAAATCTTGACTCACCCTTTGCACTGCTACCATTTTTATGAAATACAATATCATCAGTGTGGGCCGAGGAAAGGTCTATTAGACCGCTACAGGCTTAGTTTAACCCTGCTGACCTTTACCTACCAGACTTGGTACGTTGATGTAGTGGCAGAAGCGGTTGCCCTAGGTTGATGGAGGAGTTTAGCTGGTTTGTTTGTTTGGCTCTTTTGGACCCTCTGTTTCAGGTGAGTGATGACCACAGGCTCCGATGACTCCGTTTAGGTCTCAGATAAATTAGCACTAACCATTGCACCCTGGACAAACATTTTAGCCCCATGACTGATGGCAACTTTGAAGATAGCGGCTGAGACGTGGCAGTCTACTGACCGAGCGGCTTCACCGGGAGGGCGAGGAGACGCTGGGACACACACGTAGATAGACACAAACACAAATACGACGGCACATCCTAGCAATGAAGGTCTCTTTAAAACGGGTGGCACATAGTAAAGTCATCCCACGCCGCCACCAAAGGGATCCGCGAGCTATTAGTGTCAGTTCTGCTCAAACAGATTACAGGAGTCGATATCAGACCAAGATCATTATCTCGCTACCTCCCGGGGCCGTCTCCTCTTGGATTAGCTATTTCCTCAGCCATAAAAAAAAAAGGAAGACTGCAGTGGTGGATCTGATCAGATTATATCTACCAGTGCCTCTGTCTCCCTGCAGTCACCCTCATCTGAGGGCCCTAGAGGTTCATTGTCTGTCAGCCGATATCAAGCTTTCTAACTGAGAGCAAAGGGTTTAAAGCCATCTGTACTGTTGTAACTTTACTGAATACAACCAGACACCAGACAAAATATCATAGGTAAAACTGTTTTTAGTAGTCTGAAAAAAAATTCTATAAACAGTCCAGAAACCAATAACAATTTACTGTATAACAGCCAATTGCTTAAAGACACACTAAGTGTTCTCTTTTTAGGTTAATTCAGGACAGGCAAGTGTAAACAGCTAGAGGCCATAAACACACACTGCCACGTTGTCCTCTTGTGTAACCAATCCATTAGGATACAGTCACAGTCAGATACTGTAAACCGTGTAAATCTGACAAAAACATTTCATTAATTCCAGAGGGGATGGACATCAGAGAGAGAGAGATAGCGGGTATTGCTGTTAACATTTTTTTTATTGATCTATATTTAACTTGTTCACACCATCGGACAGAGCCAAGGTTCATACCCGATAGACAGGCATTCCCATAGCTCTGCTTTATAGAGACAGTGAATGTGATGCAACACCCCTGTGGTTAATGATGACATCTCTTTAATGAGTGCAGATACAGTGTAGTGGTACTAAAGTGATCAATTTGCCTCGTCCCTGAATTAAGAACATTTCCTGAGAGCTGTAAAAATCTATACAACCAGAGTCAATGTCTAGCTTGCTATAATTAATCAATATGCCTAGACTAAATCTCATTAACCAGAGCTCTCCAGTGGTCAGAACCAAGCCCTCTAGCTGGTTCTGCCTGAATAAATCCATATGAACACGTAGAATAACTAAGACAGCAAGACTAATTTTTTTCTTCACATGAAAATTACCCACAGGAGCCAAAACACGATGAAAGATATGCTTTGCACCTGGGGAAAAAGATGACTCGATAATTGTGCTTCCAATTTATATGCATCATTAGACATGAAGTTCAAATTAGTAGATGAGTGAAGTTACAATTTTTTTTTTCTCATTTATGTCCTATAATGAAATATGCCTCTAGTTTTCAAATCAGGCTACCAAGTAACACAACTCTTTTCAAGATGTTTGATTAGTCTTTTTGTGCCACATTGCAAATAAATAACGTAGCGCAGCATATATATGAGACCCACGAACGTGATTACAGCAAGCATTTCATATCCTTTTCTCGTTGTTCCACTCTA
Organism: Chanos chanos; assembly: GCF_902362185.1. Classification (NCBI taxonomy): domain Eukaryota; kingdom Metazoa; phylum Chordata; class Actinopteri; order Gonorynchiformes; family Chanidae; genus Chanos; species Chanos chanos. The sequence continues at coordinate 16,027,386 of NC_044507.1, forward strand.
AACCATTTGCGTATTCTATTACGTTTTGCACCCGGACACAAGGAGTGTAGCTTCAAATTCAACTCCAGAACAGATGCTAAAAAATATTCCATAATTTCATTTTTATGTAGCTCCGTCAAAATAAAAGCGAGATGAGGTGTTGATGTTTCACTCCAGAGGCAGAAAGTGGTTCTTGCTTAAGCTGGATCTTATCTGGCATGACAGCAGAAGGAGAGCTCCAGGCCTAAACAAGACTCGGTCCGTTGTAAAGTGTGTTAAGTCAAAGCTTCTGCATAAGATTTTTTTTTTTTTTTTGGGTTAACCGAGAAAAAACACTTTGACACTTAATCATCACGGTTTTTACAACAAAAACACGCCTCATCCAAACGGAGAGGAAAAAACCACGAGACTCGCCCACTCGCAGACAAAGACGGCACGCACTGTCAGTTTGGCCCTCGGCAAAGACACGATCTGAGAGACAGGACAGGAAAGAGAGAGAGAGAGAGAGAGAAAGAGACGCTGAGAAGTGTAGAAGGATCAGGGTGTGTTGCTATTTGATGGTATTAATGCTGGTGAAAAAAAACGTGACAGGAAAGATGGTGCTAATTTCGTAGACTTTCATGTCTTTGCCTCATGTAGCTGATTTGTTAATCCATATGTTGAGAAACAGACACCGTGAATTATTATGCTGTGAATGCAGCACCTTTCTCCTGCATGAATGTGAGAATATCTGTGCAAACACTTATCTTTGCACAATATTTTCACGCTTCTGAGAATAGATTTTTTTTTCCATGGTCAGCACAGTTCAGAATGAGTAATTTGCATTCAAAGGACTGAATATTTTTCTGTGAAAAAAGGTTTTCTTGAGGAATTTCTTTCTTTTTTTTGTGTCAAGTGAAATTCAAAATTACTCTATAGGAACTCCATATGGAATTTCACCATAAAGCTCTTTATTGCTTCAGTTCAGTACAATGATTGAGTCAAAGTATCTTTCTTTTTGAATTCATAGGGTCAAAGGAGACTTTCTTTTTTCCCCATTTCTGGAGATGAGTTCAAAGGCTGTCTCTCACAGCACTGGGCATCAGTGTCACCATCTGAACAAGTGTGCACTAATGGCCCAGTTGACCTTTGACCCCTCACGTCTAAGTGGCCGCTGAAAAGACAGTGCAGCCAAGCATGGGTCCAAACAAAGCCTCCATCACAGGCTGGAGCTCCTGGGCTAGACTATCGAGAGGGTTCTAAGTCAAAGAGTTAGGTGATTTCATGATTGCATTTTCTCATTTGATTCGTTTATGTAATGTTTTCACAATTTTTTCACAAAACCATTTTGCACTGATGTGTCCTGGTTGATAGAGAGTAAGATAGAGAGAATGATATAGAGAGAATGTGTGCTGGTGAGAGAGAGAGAGAGAGAGAGAGAGAGAGAGAGAGTAATGTTCATTTCTATGTGTCCTCTGGGATGGGGTCAAGCCACTGAAACCAGAAAGGCAAAACTGCCTTTTTTTTTTAAGTCGTCTAGAGGCATGAGAAAATGGCTAACTGAATCCCCTCATTCCTTGCCGGACAAGCCTTGTCCTCCTCACAAACACAATTCATAATTTACAGTCATGTTTGCTCTCAGCTTTACTGTCTTAACTGATGAATGTCAAGGGCCTTGACCTGCCCTTTTGGAGAGAGCTCAGAGAGGAAGCATCCGCTGCATCCTCCTCTGGCTATCCTTAGCTTAATTAAATGACTGGTTACACACAAAGACAGGTCATCTGGAATATGCAGTATCTCTTTCCTCATACACCTCCTATGTGGAACCAGAAATGCAGATACCTGAAGCATTATTTCAGATACGAACTTCTCAAACACGTTCTTCAAATTTGCTGCTGGTTCAGTATCGTAGAGAATTTCACTTAAAGTGAGATCACGCCACACTTCCTCTGTGTCGAGGCGCTATCTTCACATTCTGGCGCTTTGCAGTACCCCCTCTAAGCGAGCAATGTTCCAAATGTGAGTTCAACAAGCGACGTACTGCGTCCAAAGTTCACGGTGTGGGTGTTGAGTTGACCGTGTCTTTTCGAGATAAGCGTTCGGTGCACAAACACTGTTATCATTAGTAAATGTCCAAGTCCTCCAGTTATAAAAGGTTTGACCTCATGAGGAACCTGACCGGGGTGTCTGTGAGACGAGAGGAGGATGGATTACCTTCGAGAGTTTGACCATTAGGACAGGGGCGGGGCGTCGTCTGGTCGTAATCTGCTCAGGGGTTTTCCTTGCTGATCTTTTCTGTCTTATATCACTGAAAGGAGACTTGACCTGGTAGGCAGACAAGGTGGCAGCTCATGCCTGTACTGGAGGATAATACAGGTTCACAACCTTAATACAAGTCACAATGTGGCCCCTGGGTATGAATAAATGTTAGGATAAAACCCATTTGATGTGAATCATAAAAGTGATATATATATAATCAAGCACTGCAGATGCAACAGTAGAGTAAGGTATGGTTCTAATCTCAGATCTCAAATGCATGCTCACACATACACATATCGCTGTTCAGGTTATTTCCATGTAAACAGGCATTCAGACGGAGTGACCAGGCTTTGACAGCTAAGGGCATTAGCCGGGTAAAACATTGAAGGAACCTGTTGGAATCAAACCCCTGCAAAACATGAACCAACATATTCTGGTCTGTGTGCAGTAGGTTACGCACATAAAATGTGTGTAGACTGGCTCTTTGCTCTTTTAACTTGTTGCCCATGTGATTAGCTAGACAAATTTTGGATGTTGCATGGTCTTTGATGGAGCTCAGAAATCTGTATCTCAGATCCCCTTTATTTTTGCACCAATCAGACATTTTTAATATAGCACATTAGATAAACAAAGAGGCTAAATCAGTCTTTCATGTGTAGTGTAAGTAAATAAGTCACAGAGAAGAAGACAAAAAGGTTTCAGTGGTAATGCTGATACTGAGGTTAACAAGCATATCACTGAAATCTCAAGAATGTCCTTTTTCAGTGTATAAATACCATGTATTTGTTTGTCTTTTGGCTAGCTATCATGGATGGGAAATACTTTGTGCTAATTAGCTAATAAGGTAGTGCACATCAGCTAGCTGCATAACACAAATTAGCTACAGCGATATAGATACAAAACAGACATTTGATCAGTTTTTCATGCAATAACTGATTAGTGATGTCACACAAGGAATTTTTAGAGTAGTCCGTTATTGGAAAGTTCAGCCAAATGTTAGCCTCAGTAAGGATAACACTTAGTTACAGCAATATGATGAGATACAACCAAAACTTTGCTGGCTTGAGTTCACAGATCATTTGAAATTGCTTTGCTGCAGTGAGTTCAGAATACCTTACATACAGAATACATCTAATCTCAGCTAAATCTCCAGTCTAGTGAGACTGGGCCTCATTAGTGCAAGGAGTCCCTTTACTTTGATGGCATACTATCTGAAGCGTAACTGTTTCCCAGTGCTGTCCAACTCTACACACGAGAGATTTTGCTACATGATCATTGGTCAGTCTTAGTCGTTTATCAGGTGAAGAGTACACTGTGAGACATATGGAGCTGTGGTGTGATGAGGTTCGATGTTACACACATTCCTTCCTCACTGCTCCCCTATTTCCCATGGGCAAGGGCAGGGTAATAAATCTGATCAGCCCATAAAGTTGTGCATGGAGACAACACACACACATCCATACATACGCACACACACAAACATGCACAGGGACAGAGAGAGAGTGAGAGAGAGAGAGAGAGAGAGAGAGAGAGAGAGAGAGAGCACCAACACTGTAAATCTGATATCCCAATAAAAATTCAAGCCATCCCTGGGAGAACAAATACCCCTTTTCACAAACACAGACAACAACACAAACTCACACTCGTACCATAAATCTGAATTTCTCATAAACCTGTACTTTTACATTGATATGCACAATCAGGCGTATTCAGGCATGCACACATAAAGGCAATAGTTTTTTGTTTTCTTTTGTTTTGTTTTGTTTTTTGTCTTGTTCTTTTTAAGAGCCTTCTTTTTGCCCCACAGCTTTTTGACTGCCAGTCTCCCTCTACCATCTGCAACCACAACGAGCGAGTGGAGTTGGTGGGTGCTCTGTGCCCACCCAGATTGAGAGAGTCTGAGGATCACAGCGGCCACACTGGGGCTCCCGGCTCTGTGGAATGCCCTCTAATGACCAAGGATGAGGCTGCTCGACCATCTCCCCCAGTCCTGTGGTTCTTCTCTGTCATATCCTGCTTAGGCCAAAACCCCACAGCTGTGGTTCTGCGCATTCAGTATTCAGATAGCTGGAGAAGGTCTGAATGATGACTTAGTGACACCGTGTATTCTAGAATCGCCCTCCGTCCTTCAAGTTCCCACTGCCTTCGACTCACGTAAGGTATCATTTAGTGGTAATAGAAACATGGCCTTCCTTCATTCAAAGCTGACCTCAGATAATTTACCAGGCCTCAGATAGTTTACCACTCTGATCTCAGGGCTATGATCGTGTTTGTGGGTTGACGAGATCCCAGTAAGTGAGTTTCTGTTGCGATTATTATTGTATTAAGCTACTCAAAACCAGAGTGTCTTCAGCATACAATGAGACGAATGTCTTTATGATAATGAAGTTTAGTGCAGATTCCTAGTGAATGCATAAATTAGCATGTTATTAAATACCTCTTCAGTGTACCTGATATAGGAATATACATCCTGACTTCAACAGCGTTTGCAGTGTTGACGTTGAAGAAGCAGACTAAGTAACAGAATCTGGGTGGGCCATGCTACAGAGAGGAGTTCGTAAGACATAACATTTCTTTCAGACTGTATTAAAGAATATCTGATGTACCCTCGCTTTCTGATCTTAAGAGGCTTTTTGGAAGATTAATTACCATAAACTGAGTTCTTATAATGTAGGTCAAATCATCAGTTTATTTTAGGTCACTGATAAACTGTAGGAGCCAAACAAAGAGACAGTCCTTTGAAATGAGTGAAGTGTTTTTCAGTCTCACCAGCTGGTCTCATAGGCTTGAGTGGAAATTATTGTCTTGACTCTAAAAATGATTCTCTTCTTCACTCGCTGCATAAAGACTCTTTAAAGCTGGCATGGCTTTGATCTTGCGGTTTGTGCGATTTGTTTCTGATTAACGAGCATTTTAACTACAGCCTTCATGTGGATTCCTATGTTCCTCTTGGTAACCCAGCTCAGTTCTATATCCTGAAAAGAAACACACATTGCTGACTGTTGTCTTCAGAGAGAAGCAGAGAGGCCGGTAGAGGGATGAAAAACAGATTTCTGTAAACCAACCTGCATCACACAACCCCCTCTGGCAACATCTGCCTTCTTCTCCAACCTGGCTGAATTGAATCGTTTAGAATTAATCTGTCTATGATGAAAACCTGTATCTTGTTTTAGTTGCAAACTTTTCAACACTGGTTATCTGGTGTTTGTTGTATCTGTAACAGCCATAAATTACTAAAGAACAGTAAACAAAAGACATATGTATCACCCAGGACACAGTTTCTCTGTTCTTGGTCTGCAGGAGCACATTAAAACCATGATAGAATGAACTTTGTGATATTCCCAGTCACACCACGAAGCCTTTGGCTCTGCAAGCATTCTTGGCATAAGTCTGCATGAGTCTTTGTATAGGTGAGTTTGTAATTCCCCGTTATATTTGTTGAAACTTTGAGAATAGAAGTCCTTTTGTACAGTAAATTCTAATCCAAGCAGGATTCAGACAACAGGAGCCAAATGTCTGGATCCAAAACGTTTATCTTGGCACGGATATTCGGTTCTGAATAGGGAGAAGAAATGGAATGAATGCCCAAACCTCTGGTTTTCACCAGAAGACTTCATATTTCCACTGACTGGTACATCAACACAAAAATCCACGAGCATACACAAGTACACAGTCATGCTAGGCAACAGTTTAAATAAATGATAATAATAATTTTCAACAAACAAGGAAAAATGGAAACAAATTCCTGCGGTGAAACACCAAGTTGTCAATCATGTGTGTACCTTCATGAGATTCAAAGCCACGTGGACAATCCAAGTCAATATGATTTGCATGTAGTCCACACTCTGTTGTGTAATGGTGAAAGTCCTGTAAGTCCAATAGGGAAGAGGAAAGGATTGTTTTGTTTGGACCACACAGGTAATTAGAATTATTTAGTTCTTCAGCATCACACGTCTCTAAGGATGTTCCCTCAACTTCTTGCAATAAATATCAAAAGTTCATGTACAGTCAGATGTTTAAGTACCAATGTAGGCAGCACTAAACTGTTCGGCAATAAATGTTGAATGATTAAATAAACTCAGCATATTTTTATTGAAATGTGGCCGTACTGTTCAGGTCTAATCTCGGTCACAACCCCTGCTGAACCAAATCATTCCTCTAGTCCTCAAGTCTGTGGGTCACCAGCAGGAGGGAAGTGCCAACTGCCCATACCCGCTGCCTGTAAATGGACTCTGACTGCTTGAAGTGGTTCTGAGGATGACACACGGGGGAAAATGACGGCAGTGCTAAAGTACCATGAAATTAACTTGGTATGTGTGCTGAGAGCAATGAGATCAATTTGTCTCTCTTCTGAGAATTAAAGACTAGAGGCAGCCACCCACGCATAGCTGAAACCAGCGTTAACGCAGACTTGGCCCTCAGCTTGGGGAGTAGTTTGAATAACTTTAGTAGTGGCCAAAACCTAAAGCAAAGGCAGAAAGACAAAGAGAGAGAGAGAGAGAGAGAGAGAGAAGGATGCAGGAAGTGTTTGTCTCAGACCTCACCCTGAGTAAATGTCCATGAAAACTGTTCAACCTTTCTCAGGCTCTCACCATATAAATAAAATGACAAACAGGCTTGCTGTTGAATATCACAGACACAAGGCCATGTGTTACTCTTTGAAATGACTTCTAATGCGTAATTTTGTGTAATTAATAACAATAATGATAATAATGCATAATTAATTGAATGGCGCTGTTTTAGCTGATCAGTTTCAGTGCTGTCGATCTTCAATGATATTTCAACATTTTCTGTACTTGAAACATACTTCACCCACCTCTGAATGACTCAGACTTCTACTGGTACTTATCTTTGTTTATGACCCATAAAATTGATATTCTTATCTTATTATTTTAAGCATTATTTGATTGTGCTTGTTTTCATGTCTCCAGACAGAAAAACAAAAGGAATTTTATCAGATCCAGAGAAACTGGGACCTGAATTCTTTTAAGACTGAGGTTTATATTAGGTGTCGTTTACAGTGATAACATCATTTTATAGACACCTTCAGAAATGGAGGAGTTTGGTTTTGAGGCTGACCAGAAGCATTCTTGGCTTGAATTTGTACCCATCTCTCCACAAGTTCCAGTTTGACAGCAAGTCATCACACGTGTTGCTTATAAAGAGTTTGAAGGTATCCTTTTTTTTATTGGATGGCTTCTCTGGAGCGATTCAACAGTCACAAGCTTATGGAAACATTCACTGAGTAAAAACGATTCATCACCCCTCAAACTTGTATTTCCACGGATAAGTTTCAATTAAGTCAATATTTATGAAATGGGATTAATTTAAATAAAGACCAAAAAAAAAAACCTTTTGTATTTTGCAGGATGCTTATGTGTTTATCTATTCATAACAATATAATCAAATCTATTCACCATTGTTTCACATCCTTGAGTCAAGATTAACAACAGTTCCATTCTTCTGTGAACTACCGAGAGAAAGCCTCAAAAAGGGGGACACATGCCCGCACACAGGGAAAACATCCAGGAATAAAATATGAAAGAAAAAGAAGAGAAAAGGAAATGGTGGGAGTGTCGAGTGGTGCATTATGGGATTAAAAAGTCATCTGGAGGAGGCACAAACTTACCCATTGAATAGAGATTCTGCTTCTGGGCCTACTGTTGTAGTTTGACAATGTAAGTGAATGTGATACTTCAAAAGGAATGCGGAGTAGAGGCAAGTTTTGAAATAATTGCGGGATAATTACAGAGGTCTTAGATGTGGCTTGATAGTTGACAGCTTTGTCTGGGGATGAAGAAGGATACACACACACACACAGACTCCTGTTCATTTAGTCCCCTGCCGAGCCCCGGACAGATGTTTCACCCTGAGATTTAACTAGATGTGACAGATTTCATTCAATTTTGTCCTTAAAATGATGATTCAGCGGTTGGTCTCCTTTTGTTTTAGGTTAAGATGAACTTTCTCACATCTCAAATTACAATCTAATAAATTGAGAAAAATGTTCATTATTCAAAAAGTACCGCGTACAAACATTTCCAAAACCAAATGGTTTCAGCGAATCCGTTCTAGTTTCTAAAAGATAATCACATACATTGTAACATGCAAAAAGGTTATATCTCTCTCAGTTAACACTGTGCCATAATAAGAATGTGTGAAGTCAGTTTACTCGCGTTGAAGTTGCTTAGCACCTTCATTAGAGTCAGAAGAGCCTTTGACACCTTGTTTCACTTTGCAGTTTTGAGAGCTGTCAGCACATCTCTGTCACTGTCAGACTCACTGTAGCTGTGGCAGCGAAGTCTTTCACCGGGAGTCTGTCCTTAAAGAGCACTCACAGAAAACCAGGAAGAAGGATCCAGAGTCTCAATGACAGTGAATGACAAGCACCGACAGGAAACCATGGAAACGACTGGAACTCATCCGAACAGGCCTGTGACAAATCAGATCCTTGCCGTTCACAGACAGGGAACGCAGACTCGTGGGAGTTAGAGAGGAAGAAACAAGACTAAAAGTAAGCAAAAGTGAGGTTTTTTTCCTGATCAGTTACTAAGATTTTTAAAAAACAAACATTTTTTTACATGCTGAAAAAACAGCTCCCTGAATTAATGCAAAACTGAAAAAAAAAACCCCAACATTTTAGTTCAGTGTTTTATGAAAGGGTGAAGTCTATAGGAAGGATGGGGATGTCTGGAGAGCACACGGAACAGAGTAAATGAAAAAGGGCTTTATATTTTTCAGAGGTGCGTCAGCGTTTTCACACTTCACGGAAGCGCAGCTGGCGGTACTTTCACCCTTCCAGCGCCGCGGTGTGACGTGAAACAGACAGATGGTCTTGATTGCCTCAGAGCCATACAATTTCACACTGTTTTCTCTGTTCATGTACCTTCGACGGCGGAAGCGGTAGTGCAACTCATACCGTTGACAACCTTTGATTGATGGGTCAGGAACTGCCCCTACAGTGTGACTCCTCGGCACCAAGGTTACCTGTTCTGAGCAAGGAAATGGACAAGGAAATCATGTAGCACTGTCATACCATTTACAGTCCGAATGTCCAAACCCTGTTGACAGGAAATGGAAATTCGGAGTATTCAAGGAAACAGGCAGCGGACGAAATACGTGTAAATGGATATGAGATAAACAGACTTTTTGTGGAAGGGCTGTCTTGGGAAATATCCTGCCCTTGCTTTGCTTTAATATCTGTTTAATCCCACGAGGATGAGTTTAACGATCCAATTAATTGCAAAATCAGATTAAATTCCTGAAAGCCCTTGAAATTATCTATGTGTTAAGTGTTGCGGTAGCTCAAGGCAGACATTACTATTATCAACACAGCTAATACTGTATGTTCATTTCCTCCATTTCCAGCTCTCTTCAATCGCTTCACGATATGAAGCCCATTAAACTGCCTTGCCCTTCAAAATCCTTTTCTCTGGACACAAATGAAATTCAAATTATGGTAAGAAGACATACGCCGACACATCTCTGTTCTTCCCCTTTGCCTCAGAGAGGGGTAGTGGAGTTGGCTCTATTCTCAGAGAACTAACTGAAAATATAGACCAGAAAATGCCTCTGTAGACATATCATCTGATGCAGGGATTGATAACACAATGCATCCGGGGGGGGGGTAAGAGGGGGTAACCCCAGTGTCTGTACACGGTGAATCCTCCTGCTGATGACAGGTCAAAGTGGACTAAGGTCATAGACAGAGGTTGACAAGGACAGAAGACAGACAGATCATTCTAATCCCACTAGGGTGGGCGGGTGGAAATGATGGGGTGGGGGGGTGGGGTTTCCCAGTCCCAACATTGCGATTATGAGGTTGACACTGGTTAACGGAGATAGGGAAGATTCTGGTCTGGTTGTCTATTGGGGGAAAGGGGGGGATCAGACAAAAAAGCCCCAGTTAGCTGTCTGAGCCTCTGCTGCTCCTCTGAAGGCAAGAGCCAGGACATTAGAGCCCCGTTCCTCCTCCCGTACGTCTGCTCTGTTACAAAGGGAGTTCATTCATGTTTCCACCAAGAAATGAGAAGTAGCAATTACTCGCTATATCCCGTAATTAGGATCTATGTTCATTATAACCAGCTTTAATGAAACAATGTGTGTGTGTGTGTGTGTGTGTGTGTGTGTGCGTGCGTGTGTGCTCGCGCATGCGTATTTGTTTGGATGTGTGTGCATATGTACTTGTGTATGTAAGGGTGTGTGAAAGAGAGAAAGAGAAAAAGAAAGAGAGAGAGGAGAGAGAGAGAGAGAGAGAGAGAGGAGAGAGAGAGAGAGACAGAGAGAGAGAGAGAGAGAGAGAGATAGGTTTCCTATCAGAGATATGACAATATTTGCCAAATCTGCTTTGTGGGGGTACAAAAAGAACCAAAACATCAGACAAGACAAATTGGCCGAGACATCGGGTTCTTGCTTTGCGTGTTTCCAGACTGACCTGTGTAACCTACTATCCATTCTTATACTCAGACAAATAAGGTGCTTAGACGTAGTGATGGCCCACAGATGTGCCTTAGCCCTCCCTCTATCACAGCATAGAATTCTAATCTCATGCCTTTTTTAAGTCACGCACCACGAATAAACTTATTCTGTGTCAGGATTTTTTTTTTCCCCATATATTAACATAGCGCTTTAAGGCATGGCTATTTTAGGCAGCGGTGGAAGGTCTTTGAAGAGAGAAATCAGAAGTACTGCCAAATTGGAATTAGGAGCCATGTTGGCCACCATATGTAAAATCCTGTAATCTGATTGGACAAAGCTTTTTTGTCTCACAGTCCTGGCATGGCTTTTGTTAATAAAATGAGCTACTTTACTTAGAGAGCAGAGCATTAACAGTTTTAAGCCTAAGAGAACAAGAGAGATTTATCTTCTTGAACAAATGTCTCTGATAAGGTCACATGTAGCATCCTCAGAGTGTGTTCGCACGTATCACAAAATCAAACGTCCAGAGCGTTGTCAGGACATTTAGTGTTATGTTGAACATTAGTGAAATGGTGGTACCTAATGTTCATTTAAAAATGAATACAAAAACGATACTGTGTAAATTTATATGGCTCAAATCCTACTCCAATGAAAATGGATATCTTTGTCACGTGACACATGCTTAAGAGATATGTGCAAGGGCAAACGCAGCTTGATTTGAAAGGTCAATTTTTGATCTTCTTCAAATACTTAAAATCTGTCCCAGAAGTCTAAAGGTCCCAAAACCGTTTGTTCAGAAGGTGCAACTCCCGGGCCAGAGCATAGGCCAAAAGTCAGGACGGGAATGCAGAGGGCTGTTTTTCATTACGCCTCTCCGTCCCCTCTCCAGGCCACATCCGGAGTGAGTCATTATCAGACGACTGCTGGCCATACGCAGTGTCTGATATGAGCATACATTGTTGGGAGGGGGAACAGAGCCCAGATTAGTCTTGTCAGCACATGTGCTAAACTAAACCCCTCCACCCCCCCCCCCTTCCACCCCCTGCCTCCTCCATCCAATCCCAGACCTCATTGCAATCACACTCAGATTAACGCATTGCTTCTCTTGTCAGATTAGGATTAACACATGAATGATATAAAAGACAATACAAAAAGCTTAGAATTTACACAGGGAAGAGTTGCTTACTTACACAACAGCAATAAACAATAAACAGGGAGAAAAAGGTCTACAATCTACTTATCCTCTTATAGCCATGTGAAGCATGGGACGCAAAAATATAACACTAACGTCAGTGAAAAAAAAAAAAATTAAATATAGAACTAGAAATGACTATTTCACTATCAGACCTACAGAACTGTAATGATTTAGGTCAAGTAGTTTAGCTTGATTGTTTAAAATAGCTGCAGATTTACAGGCTTATGAAGCAAAACACAAATCTGTGAGATTTTAATTTTACATAGTTGTCATGTAGTATTGACATAAGACCATATAGTGCTTAAAGAATTCAGTCTGGAATTAACTGAGAACAAGGAATATTGACATGTATTTTTCAAGCCATTCGCAGTATGCGAGAAATATGTCAAACCAGGATTGATTAATGATAATAATCAGCTGCAGCAGGATGTATGTATGAGAACATTTTAACAAACTTAACGACAGCTGATCTCAACAGCTCATTTCATGTTGACCTCTGACGGAGTCTTTACGTTTGTAAACGGGTTTAGACCTAGTTAAACTCCAGCGCTTCAACTCAAACTCAAACTCCTTTAGCAGAACCGCCAGGTGTCAGACTCCAAGGACCTGTAATCTGTCCACCTTAATACACAAGGCCTTATTAGAGTTTGCTTTGCTAAAATGGCTTAAGAGGAACCTGCAGATCCCTAAGTCACTAATTCCATTACTGCTCTTCACTCCCCTCTGAACTGGACAGTGTGACCCTGTACACAGACACTGAGGTCATTTTACGAGCCCATTTCATTAATAAAAAAAGTATGAAACACGTTTTTTTTCCCCCTACCAGGCTCCGGTGAACTTTATTGACCTCTTGATTCTTTAGTCAACGGAATCTGTCTGTTTTTTTGGATGCTTTTTATAAGTTTTAAAACCAGAAGATAAAAAAAAAAAAATCAGCAAAGCATATTTGGTCTTTTGTGTCAGGGAGTGCCAGGTGTCTGCACACTGTTTTCTCAACCTTCAAACAAGAGCAGCTTTGCACACAACAGCCTGCGGGTATCTGTGCAAACAACAATCTCCCAGCTGGGAGTAGAGCAATTATGGCGTGATTCCACATCACCCCCCATCCCCCCCACCCCAAACACACACGTACACACACACAAGCACACGTACATTCACACTCACGCATAAACACATATTGTAATTGCTGAGGGAGTGTTTCCTGTGCGAGCTGGCTGCCGGCCTGTTAGCAGAGGGAGCGACTGGTTTTATTACCTGTATCCAGGTAAATGAGGGCATTTTGTGAGCAGTTAAGCAAAGGTTGGTGGTTAATATGCGGAGGTGATTATTTGCTGTGAGCTGATCACACACACACACACACACACACACTAACAGAAAGGAATAGTGTTTTCAATATTCCTGTAAGGTACAGAATGTCCTGTTTTTGGCGTGAAGTGAAAAATCATGTCAACACAAGCTGTGTAGTTTTTGTAGCCTGACACACTTGCCCACACAAAAGATGGAATACAGATTTGGACATGCATTTGCTTTAGTCAACACTATTCTATCACTTCCAATGGGCTTGAACCCTGTGCATTAATGCAGGTACATGTTGCACTTACACACACTCACATAACACAGTGTAGACTAAAGGCTTATCTGGAGTCTTATTTCACTCTCTGATCCCCAGGTAACTGTACACACCAGGTATCAGGTACCAACAGGTGTTGAAGCAGAAGCTCAGAGGAATAGCTTCACTTTGGGGGCAGATCTTCAGTTCTTTACAGACAAAATATAGGTACAGTTGGTGTGGGTACAGCAACATGCTCAAAACATTGGTACTCACACAACTACAGTACCGAATTAATTGATTGACGTTTAATATTGATATTTTGTGGGGCATATGTCACCTCAAACGTAGCTCTACGTGATGGGACTTGGGTTCAAAGCACCAAATAGTCTAAAAATTCCCAGAGACCAGAAAGTGTCTCTTTTATCACTAGCACATCTGTGGATATGATCCATTCTTCCTGAGAGACGGCAGAAAGACGGGTGGACTTCTTTTGGTCAAAATAGATTTATTTATTCCTCACTGCAGAGAAATACTGTATAGAATGAGTGGTCTGCATTTCACTCTCTTGACAGAATTGCTTACTTTACAGATGCAATACCAGAGCTGATGCTAGATCAGTGTACCCAGCAAAACATTGTGTTCTGTTTTTTAAAGATGCAATACCAACGCTGATGCTAGACCAGTGTATCCAACAAAACATTGTTTTCTGTTTCATGCAGCTTATTTTTGTTTGCCATAAAAAGGACTGCTAGTCCTCAATATCTGAATATCCTTAAAAGGTTGAATAAAACTCAACCGTTAAACGGATGCGTGAGAGTCATATCCCGATTAGAACAAGTCTTTCATTTCCCCCTTTCAACAATGGCCCAAGACATTTTTGCCAATCAGAGTGTTCATTAAATGATGAATAGTTTGTTGGATATTACACTGTTTTCTTGAATTTGATAGTCCTACATGTAATTCATGCGCTGGAAAGGCCCATCTGGTTAATATCAAGACAGGCTCAGCTTTCTAGTGCTTTCATTTTCTTTATGGTTTAAATAGGGTTGGAATTACAGCTAAATCTCAAAATACCTCCTTTTGTTACACAACAAAAAGTCTCACAGAGGATGGCTTAGAATAGTACACATCCATGACTGCGTCTTTGACAGCAATTCAAATGATTCCACATGCTTGTGTCACAGCTGTTCCAAACAGGATAGATGACCTTAGTTTGCCCTCAACCACATACACTTTCTACACAAGTTTGAACTGGCAATTAAAGCATTAAAAATGTGACATCTTCGTTTAGAGGTCAAAAACCGAAGTATTTCATATTTTGGAAGGGAATCAAAGCCTGTGTGTGTGTGTGTGTGTGTGTGTGTGTGTGTGTACCAAATACTAATGATCTAGGAACATATGTTTGCTTAACTGCACTGCAGCAAAGAAAAAAAAAACATAGGAGGAGCTGTATCACAAGCATTTTGAAGAGCCCATGTTTTTCAGTTAATGTCACCATTGGTTTTCCCTGTGTTTACTGAACTTGAACACACTGATGAACTCTGATTTTAAATCAAAGGTCTCAGGGATCAGGCCCAGGCAGTGCCTCCATTACACGTTGTAAGTGGCATAATGTGGAGCAATTTGGGTATTGATCTGCCTGGTTAGTGGCAGTGGATCAGCTGAGGCCCATATCGACCATACATTGAGGGCCCATCCAACATCTCCACTTCAGCCAGTGTAAAAGATGAATTATAACTGGACAGTCCAGTTTTTCTCAAACTCACAAAACTGAAAAGGTTTTTAACTAGCATTGAATTGTCATCTTCCGTGTGTCACTGCAGTCTTTTGGCTATCATTGAACAATCACCACTAAATAATACAATTAGTGGCTAATTGAATGTTGCTGTTTTTTTTTAATTTTCTCATTGCTCCTCAAAAAAATGGAAAACATTTCTCACTTGTCTACATTGTGTCTTGGGTTCGAAACAGTCCAACTGAATCAAAAACGTGACAGTGTCTGTGACTATTGTTTGTACTAATTAGTGATAATGAATTAGTCGACTTCAAAGATTACATTGGAATATTTGTTCAACAAGTGTTTGAAAAACGGCTGTACTGACTCCTTGATACCAGGGGACTGAATCATACCCATTGAAACCAATTTGAAAACATGTTAAATAAAACAAAAAAATGAACAATCTAATTATGGAAGTAGAGCTTTCCTATAGTATCAGATTATGTTTGAGGGACCCTGCAGGCAAAGGACGTCCATAATTGATGGACTAAGTGGTTGCTGTTGGTTGTTAAAATGACTGGACGTGTTGTATTGTCATATAAAAGCTCTTCCCTGTTTGTGTGAGTCTAAGAAACTTCCTCTGTACCCGTAGGAGATTTCGCTGAGTACCTGTTGTTGTTCTTTTTTTTTTCTTTCTTTCTTTCTTTTTTTTTTTTTTAACTATATTACGTTTTCTGCTCATTTGAATTCCTTTTTGTCGTTCATGACAATATTCCACACTTTAAAGGTACAGTCAAGCTTATAAAACGGCAAGCTCACACGACATACATAAAAATCGGAATGTAAAAAAGTTTCAGGTATACAGTTTATATACAACCATGGACAGGCGTCAGATTGAGTTAATTGCTTTGAAATAAATTATTATAAAATAGATTTCTGAGTATTTTTTGCTTTTTTTTTTACACATATAAGAATTTCTCTAAAAGAACGTGTTGCTATTTTCAGTCAGTTCTTAATCCCACCCAAAATCATGTCCAGTCATATGGTAGAACTTCTGGTTGAACGGTTTGTAGAAGTCTCGTAGTCTCTGCACCACATCTGGGTTGATGTTTGGGTGGGTACGGCCTTTGGTTTTGCCCAGGCAATGGGGTTTGCTATTGCTCTCAGGCTTCTTGAGGCAGGGAAAACCCTTCGCGGGGTTGAAATGGAAATGTTTGTCGGTGACCACTCTCCTCAATCCCAAGAAGTCCTGTACGTGAGCCATCTCTCCCGCAGGGTCGCTAATCAGACGCTCCCCACTTACAAACAGCATCTGACTCATGGGGAAGAACTCAAGCCAACGCTCTAGATGCCTGGCGTACATGCCAATCTGGAGGGCACTCCAAGTGGTATCTATAAGGCCTGCCGTCATGTTTTTAAAGGTCAAACTCTCGAAGGACGGGATGTCGGGCTTTTTGGACCGGGTCTGCGTGTAATCTGAGATGGCTCGAGTCACGGGGTCCCGTACCACAACTATCAGCTTAGTGTCCTTTGACATGGTGTAGATCCGGGCCGGAACTTCCTTGGTAACAAAGTAGCTTGGCGTCTTCTCCATGGTGAGCTGACCTTCCAGAGTCTTGGGCATCAGATCTCTAGGGTGGAGAAAGTGAAGAGAAGTGAGGTTTGAGAATGATTCATAACGGAACACACTCTGACAGGCTTAATCAAGGGGAATAAGCTAGATTGTCCTGGTATGTACAATCCCTCTCACTCTATTTTCCAGACAAAGCTTTAAGAGGTTTACTACCTAAAGGGAGGGTCAGACAGACAAGAACAGAGGCAGTTGTTAAGAAAAGAACAAAAGAGCTTTAGAGACCCATAACCATCTCACATTCACCCTTATCTGTACACTTGTGACATGTAACATATTGAGTCAGCCTGCACAGTTTGCTAAGTTTGAGCTAAGACTTGAGACTATACCACAGACTTTTGCCTTAACATCTGCCTCTAAGCAAAAAAAAAAGAAAATCTTCAAACAGTGGAGCTCCGTTTGACCAATCAAAGGCTTCAATCTCCTTATTCTCCCTTTAATCCTTCCCATGACCTCCATATCATCCTCTACAGTGACATTGCTCCTTTTTCTAAACACACAGCAATATGACTGTTTCAGTGTTCTAGAAAATTCCACGAATTAAAGAGTGCCCCAAAATTTCCCTGATTTTTTTTTTTGTCTTAAGTTAATTCCGTATGTATAAATTCTGGTGATTAACATAAACTGCCTGAACAGAACTTTTCTCCAGGGGAACCTTGGGCATGGTTAGGGACGATTACCCAGTTACTCCCATGATGACATTATTAACAATACGATGACGACTGCTTTAATTGGTGAATGAGCCCTTTAACTTTGGCCAACAGTTTATAGGGGCTAAATAGGCCAAGAGGGATTTAGACCAATCCAGACTTGGTCTAGTGTCAGAGGCAAACACAAGGACAGAGTGGAAGCAGAGAAAGCAGTCATACAGACAGTGCCCAATGAAAGGACTGGGCACACTCCTGAATGCATGCAGGAAGAAAGAACAATGCTATTTACAATAACACACACACATACACACACACACACACACACGTACACACCCTTTCAGTCTGCTGAAACCCAACTATGGTTTTCCTTGGTACATCAACAGAAAGTTCAACACACATAGTGCTGAACGCAGTTGCCAAATCACCTACTCATTTATCCAAACACATTCTTCAGAAATAGCCTTTGAGCTCTGACAATGACAAATTGTTCAAAATAAAATGAGTGTGTGTGTGTGTGAGAGGTAAAGAGAAAGAGAGAGAAAACAACACTCAAGAATCAGTGCTGGTTTCTAATGATGTCTTTACAGACATTTCTTGGCAGAGTCTGCAGTTTTAATAAATCTTCCAACATAAACTTTAAGAGATAATATCGAACCAATTACTGGAGCGGAGAAGAGGTTTGGCTCGACAGTGCGGCGTGCAGTCAAGGGAAGGGTACTAAGCCTACTGGGAACCACAGTTAGTATAACTCATTAATCCCTCACCACAATAGACCAGAGCATGCTGCTCTATCTTATGTAATCTTATAGACCGTCTCTCTCTCTGTCTCTCTCCCCGGACCTCACCGTCATTATGGGGTGTTAAAAAAACAAAAAGCTAATGAGGGAGAGGGAGAGGCATATCACTAGCTCTGTAATTATCCCCTTGCATCTCTGGGATACACGACCAGAACGCCACAAGCTCGCACCAACATCCCGAGAGGCAGGGAAACTTACTACCGATCAAACTTTCCACTTAGTCCCTGAGCAAAACAAACCTGTATCAGTGCTGCATAAATTATTCATCCGAGCAAAAAGACAGAGTGCTGCATCTTGAACTAGAGGCTACGTCTATATTCTCTGGAGGATCTCGTAGCAAGCTTTTGCAATTTGTTCTCCTTAATCAACAACGTTGCCTGAAAGAAATCTCTTTCCAAGTATCACTCTATCACTCTCTTATAAACTTCACTCAGCGTAATTATGGGGAAGAAAAACACTGGGCTTTACTAAAATCACCAGCACAGCAGTAAAATAAACAAAGCACATATTAAATAAGGATAAAGCATGGCTAAGGAGAGATTACTGAGAGAGAGAGAGATAGAGAGAGAGAGAGAGAGAGAGGGATGAGAAAAGGAAGGAAATGGGGCTTACATTAGTACTAAAAAGAGGAAGTTGTAGCAGTGAATCCAAAAATCTCGTGTGACCAAATCGTTTTCAATGTGAAGGAAAGAGGGCAACTCCAACTTAAAGTTTTAAGGCAACTCACTGCACGTTACTCAAACATTTAAAAAGAAACTTTACCCCAAAAAACTGAATAAAGTCCTGACGATTATGCTGAACAGTCACAGTCACCCTGTTTTTTTCTTAGGTTGATCGGGAATTTTTGTTAATTTTTTTTTTTTTTTACCATATAGCAAATCATCATCTGAGACTGGTACTTCTTCCTTCTGCATGTCATAAATGAACACTGAGAAGTGCAGTCTCAACTTCAGCGTACATCAGAGAGTTTGTCGTGAGACCTGTGTAATTACTCAGTGTTTTGTGTTTTGTCTGGCGGCCAGTGGAGTGTGTCATGGTGAAGCCTGCTGGAGGGTCTGCGTTTGAAGGTCTGTCTGTAAACCCTGTGTTTACATTTTCTGCTATCAGGTAGCATGTTCAAACGGCGGAATTCACGTCACAGGTTCAGCTGCCTGAAGTTCTCACACTCTTTTTGCAATGAGAATAACCAGTTAGTGACTCCGGCAGAGTATCTATTTTCATCAAGTATAAGAGCTCTTTTACTGGCTAAATTTCTGTACTCAAAACTACTTGAGTATCGTTGCTGACATATTGCCCCACCTATTTGCTGGTATAAAAAAAAGCAAACAGACACAAAATAGTTTTGTAGCTCAAGTAAACAAAGAGACTTATAAGTTGGAACCACTACATTTTCATTTTCTATGGTGGGAAAAAAATTCCAAGAGAAGAAATGGCTCCTTCTTCTTCTTCTTTTTTTTCAAAACCCCACCACAAGGACAAGAGGCGACACGAGGTGGTGGTATGTAAGCTCTTAGAATAATCTGACAGAGTTTCAGTGGGACATGTTCCAGACCTGCATCAAAGCCCATGGTTGTTTCATGACTGTAATGTTTTGCCTTATCATTTGTGAGAAACTCATAATCTAATTTTCCATGCGGTAAAGAAGCTGACAGTTATCTTCTGTTCTGCACCTCTGCAGTATTTCTGTCAGCAGATAAAAGAATCTAGGGTATAAATACTTTGATTTGGACTCTCAGCCACCTGTTTTTTTTTTTGTGTGTGTGTTGTTGTTGTTGTTGTCATTTTATTTGTCTATTTTATCAAAGGGTGGCGAACTTGAACAGGGCCATAGGTATATGACAAGTCATACTAAACTAATCCATGAGTGAAACACATAAGTGCATCTGTTGAAAGCAGCTGATGACATAAACAACTTCTGTTCTTTTACAAGAGAGACACGCCAATGCTTTGCTGTCTTTGATCAGAAAATGGACCAAATGTTTTTGTGGTTTTCTTCAGAAAAGTAATATTCATATTTTTCTGAAGCGCAATGAATAAATGACAAAAAGTTGTTTAAAATTTCTCTTGCATGTCTTAAGTAATGTGTGCCATTATCTTCTAACACATTTTAGCAGATGCTGTACCAAAAGGCTCTGCGTGAACTTATGCAGTGAGAGTACAACTTTATTCCTCTGAACCGCCTGAGAGGGAAGAAAAGTTTAGCATTATGTATCTCCTCCTGCCTAGAATTCCTTTTAGGGTTTTGTGTGTGTGGTTTTTTTCTTTTTAACAAAGAGTTCAAGCTGTGTTTGTCAAAAAGCACTTTCACCCTCCTGAAGACATTTACATACAAAGTGAGGTAAGAAACAACACAATTCACGCTAATTGCCTGCTCTTTCTCATCAGGGTTCATGGAGACCTCAGGGGTTCCACCTCCTCCTTTTCAGAGGGCTCAGAGTTTTTAGTGCCCCTTCAATAGACTTTACTTTCAATTTACTGCTTGCATCTGCTTCCCTCTTCCCAGTCTGACCATGCAGTTGAGTTCTCCTGGACTGCCAGCGGCTAAGTCTAGAAATATGAGTGGGCATGAGTCAGGGTTATGAACATTTTTTTTTAAATAGAAATTTGCATGTTGCCATCTCTGCTATGATTGAAAATACTGGAATATAAGAAGAGTTACGCAATCGGGTTATTCTGGTATAAATACAAGAAGTCAAAAATGAGCAGGCTGAATGTTTTTTTTTTTTTTCCTTATTTTGACTCGAGAGAGAATTTTTGGTGCAGGTACGTCTAAGGTATGTTTGGTGAAGGAATGTCTAAGCCAAATGGTCCTGCTGGAATTGGCGTCTGTTCCTTTGAGTAGTTAGGGGGACAAAAAGATACCTCCTCTTCATCGTGTTGGGCCAACAGTGTGTGGAGCAGTCAATGCTTTCACTGGAAGCTGGGGGACCTGACCACATCCTCCTCTCCCCTAGGCCTCTGTTTCACAATTAGCCAGTGGGACTCCAGGATAAAGGCAACCATCCTTCACAATGCCACCTCCCAACCCAGCCCCAACACCCAACACCCAACCCCAACCAACAGGAAAGAACTGATGAGGCTCACATTGTCCAAAGAATTTACAATTCTGAAAGGAACATTGCAAAATATAAAATCCTGAAATATCCCTGTCATAAAACATCTGCAAGGCAGAACATAGCCATTCAATTAGTGTGTGAAACAAACAGTCTCACAAATTAACCATCACGTCATTTCCAAAAGATAAAGAATGACTATTCCTGTTTTGGTGGCTTACTGGTGTTAGCTGTGATTCGAACTAACACAATGAAACTAACAGTGTGCCTCTTGCTCTTGGCAATCATTAAGGGACTTTTTTTTGTGCTGTTCTCTGTTGGAGCTCAACCTGTCACGCACAGGCCTGACACGGTTTACTCGGCCAAAGATGTTTTAATTAGCCAGTCCTGCTGGCTCGGGGGAGATAGGATTCCTTAAACAAAACCTCCCAATAGCTGCTCCACATTTTTCCACCATGTTAGCATTGACCCTGTTAAGTGGGATGCGGTCACCTGTTACACATGGCATTTGTCAGCCTCTATCTCAACACTCACGGTTAACACACTCATTTCATTAGCTCTGTAGTCCCAAAGTCCTTCAAGAGCACTTCAACAAAAAAAATTGCAGTACACTACTGTGGCCTATCCCTATACATTATAAACACACAGATATACTGACTAATTCCACTTGTAGGATTTCTCGACAAGGCTCTGGTGGCTTATTTGCAAGATGAAATGCAAAAAAGTCAGGCTGATTTAACACATGAGGTTGAGGCCTGTTTAAACCCCAGTTGTCGTTCAGGGGGGTGGAGGGTGGCTATCTTGCTTAGCTGTAAGACCTAGCCCTCACAAGGAAAATGTAAGATATTGCGGGTAGTTAACTAATGCCCTAAGTACTATTTTTGTATAACTGAACCCATGCTTTGTATCCGCCGTTTTAAACTATGGTTACCAGCGTCATTATTATGTAAATGAGAAATAAAGGAGATGGAAGAAATTGTACCAAAGTATTATGCGTTTTTTTAAATTAACCGCTAATCTTTTCTGATCAGTCAATTAAGTCTGTAATAAAATCAAACACTTTTCTCATTTTTGCAGTTATCCAATTTTCCTCTTGTTCCCTTTGTTCTTCCGATGACTCACGCCTGTGGTCATGATCAGTCAAAAGGAATTTCATGAACTCAGTCACAGAAAAAAAAACTGGCCTTTCGGTACGGACAGAGTTCCCCATCAAACAGGCCTATCTTTTACAATGCAAATGCAGTTGAATAGGTTCTGTATAGAACATATAGGTAAAAGCAAGAATGTGGAAATGTTTAGACATCATCTTGTATGAGCTCTATCCAACTGTCCAATCAGGCACTGAGACAGTAAAAATGCCTGTAGATCAGAAGACAGGAGCATGCTCTTCTCAGAGTACTGTCAGAGACAGACACCTGCAAACTCTCAGAGGCAAAACGGATGACCTTAGTAATCATGCCACAACTTAAGAACCATCAAATTTTATATGAGTGGAAAAGTTGTGATGTGGACTTGGTTCTTTTTATGCCAGCGATGTTTCACCATAATTATCTTTATAGTTGTACTGCCAAAGGCACCTAAAAGAGTCCATATCTGGATGCACAGGTTTAAGGTGAAGCTAACGTCAAACGATAGATAATATTGTGCAAAGTGAACCTGAGTATGTTACACAATCAAACACAAAGTTTTTGTGGATATTTAGAGGGCTTTCCAAAGTTCAGTCTAGGGCACATCCAGTATTACACAATATTTGTCCAACTGATTTTCTTTGGTGACAGAAATGTAAGAACAACAAGAATTAAAATTGAACAGCTGCTTTTCTCCATTATCAGTTCTCTGAATAGTCACCAGTTTCAAGTATAAGTTTCTAGTGACACCTCCTCCCGATGTTTCTCTCAGAATTCTCGTAAATTGTAACTTATCCCGGGGGGGGGGGGGGGGGGGGGGGGGGGGGGGGGGGCGAGAAATTCCGCTCTATCCATCAAGAATTTTTTTGAATATCCGAGGTTCAACATAGTAAGCGCACATGAAATGTACTGAAGCCCTTTCTAGAAATGCGAGTGTCTTCGGTTTTTAGATTATTATTCATAGCTATTCTTCGTACTGTAGCATTACGTAGGAAACGATTATTACTTCTTGTGGTGTGAAAATATGTTTGGCAAGCACATATACTATATAAAGAGAAAGAGTAAAAGAGAAGATGGAGAGAGAGAGGAGAGAGAGAGTGTTGCCATGAGGCAATGAGAAAACTGAGCATTAAGTCTCTGTCATGTAGGACACTATCAGTCTACGAGTCGCAATCATTTATTCCGTTACATTTTAGCTGAATGTTGGC
The DNA here is from genome assembly GCF_902362185.1 of Chanos chanos. Classification (NCBI taxonomy): domain Eukaryota; kingdom Metazoa; phylum Chordata; class Actinopteri; order Gonorynchiformes; family Chanidae; genus Chanos; species Chanos chanos. The sequence continues at coordinate 16,050,950 of NC_044507.1, forward strand.
GCAACTGCCACATAAGAGAAACGTTTGACATATGTCGGCAACAACGCTTATCAAACTGTAAGAGCTTAATAGGACAAGTATGGGTACTTCCAACCGAATAGTTGTAAGATAGTCTAGTATGTCTACAGACAGTGAAATGACTGGAAAGAAAGGCCCTTAAGACCTAAAAACGAATGATTTTGAAGTATAAACAACCTCGTCCTTGTCTTAGGACACAAATTAAATCTGATAAATAGGCCTATAAGTATTTGGGGGATTTAAAACATATTGCGAATACCTTGTGTGCATTTTGCGGTTGAAACCCATGAATTAAACCGTCATCGTCAAAATTAGATTTACCTGTACCACTCAAGCCCTTTCTCATAGTTCCGATCAAAGAAGTGTGGCTCGGCTCCCACGGCTCTGATATCGGGATGGACACGGAGAAATTCAAGCAGAGCCCGCGTGCCTCCCTTTTTCACTCCAATGATAATAGCCTGGGGCAACTTTTTGGTCTCCGACCCATTTACGACACCTGACATGGTACTATCCTCAACGGTCCGCTGCTCGCCTTTAATTTCCTCCCACTCTTCTGCTCTGCTGTCCACTTCATTCTCGTTATTTAGTAAGTCCCTTGATAGTGCCTTGATAAAAGGTAACGAGGAATCCAACTCTCCCCCGTTTTTTGGAAGCCTGGATTGTATCTTTAGGTAGGGATCCTCTTCAAGCCGTTCCATCTTCCTACCTGCTGAATCTATCACAAAACTTGGCATTGTTGAGCAGTACCCAACGCAGCAATACAGCATATACACCCATAGTGACAGCATGATGCAAAAGAGAAAGAGTTTATTTTTCACCGAGTGAAGCGAAATAATGAAAGAACTTTGACAAAGCAGGCTATATTCCATAGGACTCCTGAATGTGCGTCAATGTCCAATAGGGCATATTGGCAAAGTTACGCGTTCCCTAACCGCCGCAATATTCCTTGGGACAGGCAGGCATCCCATTACATTGGGACGATAATACGGATGAATTCCCAGGAGATGCTGAATTCATGACATTTTACGTTACTAGTCACTCATCAACATGTAAAATAAGCAAAACTGTTATTTACACAAGGCGCGTTTCTCTCGCCTCTGTGTGTTTCTCTCCTCATCGTAGTTCCGCATCCAAGCAGCAAGTGAGCATTGAAAAACTCAAGTGGCATCGCACACGATTTGAGCGTGAGGGTGTGTGAATGACAGCGAAAGCAACCAATCAAAGAACAGCGCTGATCGTCAACGTCCGAATGTGACTGAATCCACTCCTAATACTGCAAGTAAATGGCCAGTTTTCGGATAAAGGAAGTTCATTCAAAAGAATTGTTACATTCGGTACAATGTCTTGATTGTGATTAATGATAATATGAAATTAAAGCAGATCGTTAAAGTGGCAGCGAGTTTTTTAAACATTTAAACTGGTCTAAGTCTAATACAGGTCATTTATCTTTACATGTTTAGGCAGCAGTTTCACGAGTGACTTCGTGAACTCACATAACCATTAACTAAATATGAGCCTATATAAGCGCTGAATCATTCAGTGGGATTTAATGAAATTTAATGAGAGAGGGAGAGATTGTGTGTATGTGTGTGTGTGTGTGAGAGAGAGAGAGAGAGAGACTGGAGAAAAAAATTGAGAGCCAAAGTTCGGCACAGCCATGTCATTTAAATGCCAAAGCTGTCGATATACTCTTAACATATGGATGACACGACGCACGGAACGCAGCATCTGTTAACTGATACTAAAATACCCAGAAAATTAGCATTACAATGTCGAACTGAGAAGAACGACTCTCTCCTTACATGACCGGACAATAATCAATTGTCTCCAACTAAAGGGACGATTCGGAGACACAGACCGAAAATACGGTAACCTACATCTTTTCGCAATTCCGAAACAAACACGCGCTTTTAGCGGACTAATCACAGGTGTCGTGCACTTAATGGCTTGAAATTTCATATTTTTAAAGAGTGCAGTCTGTCCTTTGTGTTTGTCTGGCGCTGCTCCAAGTACATACGGCCAGCCAATACAAATACAGAACAAGATGGGCAAATTAGTAGGCCAACTGAAACTCATAAGTGTCCTAATGGTGATGTTGACGTTAACGTAAACAAGTGGGTGTGTAGAGGACGACGCCTGCTGACATGTTTGGGCTTGTATAGTGATGTACATGCGTCCTGTTAAGGTGTGTGTATGTGGGTTGGGGGTAAAGCAAGGAGAAGGGCATGATTACTCTTGTGCACCCATCTCTTAATCTCAGGTAAGGGGGCTCTGGACCTCTGACACTCACAAGGCTCCACGAGATTACTAGGATTACCTCAGAGCTGCAGTGTCAGGCAGAGTTTCTCCAGAGACACCCCACCACTGCCCAGTAATCCACTTATCTTCCACATTGGCAGGTAGAAACAGTGTGTGTGTGTGTGTGTGTGTGTGTGTGTGTGAGTGCGTGTGTATGTGTGCGTGTGTGTGATAGGTTTGACTTTGGGCATTTGTCTCAGTTCAGTCAGTAAGATGTCTTCTTTTTAAGGCTCCAGCGTCTGGGTGGGCGAAGTGTTTAGACTCTGGCAGATCAGCCTGAATCTTGATCATTTGTTTAAAATTCTGACATGGCTCTGTAACATGTCTACTTAACCATATCTGCTGGATCCTTCACACTATGATCCTTGCCCCTTATTAGAACCAATGTTTTTCTCCACAGTTAACATTATCATTGCATGTCTCTCAGCAAGCAAACTGTAGACCATAAAACTGAAGAGAACATCCAGCTGGAGCAGCGGAAACATAAAGAATTATGAAATACTTCTTACTGTTTTGTAATCTAAAATGTTCATAGATATATATATACACAGACGAAAGCCAAAAGTTCATTTCTTTTTTCCATGAAGATGAGGATTTTCAAAATCGCTTCCATTGCTAAATACAGTGACACCAAAACTGAGACATGAAACTCATTAAGTTAAATGCAAATGTGATATCTTTGTTCCATAACTTCAATTCTGGACTGCAACAGAACTAAGAACCTGATGTGTGAAGTACACCATCGCTTCTCACAAAATCTCTTTTGAAACTCATTGTCCTGGTTACATTAGTTTAAATTAATTCATATGTATGTTCCTATGTGTTTGTACTGTGTACTTTATTCGAATGTTGAAACGTCTGTAAGGTGGAAGTATTTACCTCAGCATGCATGAGTGTGAAATGAGGCCAAGGAGTTCTGAGGCTTAAAAGAAGCAAGCAGAGGAGGAGAGGAAGAAAACAATAATTTATTCTTTATTAGTCTAAGCTCCAGTGGCTTGTTCTTTGTGTGTGTCTCCTTTTGATTTGATTGACACTTCAAAGTAACGTGGAGACAGAAGGGGAGGAGAGCCAGTGATAGGAACAAAAGACACCTGAGGGGAGGGACTTCTGACATCCACACTATAGGCTTTTTTCAGGATCCGGAAGACCATATGTGCAGATTGGTTTCGTCTGTTATGCTTCATGATGCATGGAGGCAACAGCGCACACACACACACACACACACACACACACACAAACACACACACACGAACAAACATTCACATGCACACATACATACATGCAGACATGCAGATGCACACACACACATGCACACACACACACACACACGCACACACACTCAAACGCACACTTATATACATACTTGCAGACACACACGCACACACACATACAGACAGCCTTTGTGATCTCAGAGGGATTTAAGAGAAGAGTGCAGCAGAGACATCAAAGAGAGACATGGTCCTATACATCTCTCTCACCAGGATGTCTGTTACTGTACCACATCAACATGTGTTCTTCTTTGCTCTTGTCAGAGAAAACAGTACAGCTGTCACCATCTTGCACATCACACCGTCTTTCCACTTTTGTTTAATTACATAATACACAATCTATGTACACACAACGTTTTTTTTGAAATTTTGGAGCCTTTTTTTGGGTGGCGGGGGGAGGGGGAGGGGAGCGGCTGGAGAAAGACTGTAAAACAAAGCACAATGACAACCGTAAAGGCAAGAAGTCAACGGCCTCATAAGTCACCAGATAGAGAAAGGGCAGAGACAGATAACAGGAAGAGCAGATTCCTCCAAAGCCCTTTAGCTAATGACTGGGTTATTGGCTGTGCAGAAAAGCAGATCAACACAGTATCCTCTGTCTCCTTAACTCATCCTTGAGGCCTTTTGTTTAGGCTTAGATGGTCTTAAATTTCTATAAATTCCTGCTCACCTGCTCAAGTCCTTTTATGTTATCTCTTGATTCAAAGTCCGAAACCCATCTGGATTTCTGGCGTTTATCCCACAGGGAAGGCTTGATCCTTCTGTTCTGTCCCTCTGCCATGACAAACGCACATAATACACAAAAAAATGTCTTAACCTCTGACTCAACCCATCAGTCAGAGCCCTGACTCAGCTCCCTGTCTATTCTTCAGAGCCTCCAGTCATATTAAGCTCCGACTGGTTTTCCATAAAATGCAACTGACAAACTTCTACAGAAGTCTGTCTTACCGGGCAAAAACAGACTGTGAGGAGTTTCATGGAGTTGTTTTTGTGGTTTAAATTCTATGTTGTATTTTACAGAACAGATAGATACTGGTCATGTTTTCCATTTATCGCTTAGTTTTGAACTTAGAGACATTGTAGAAATTGAAATTGGAAGAGATTTCGCTCTGCAATCAACACAGAACTCCAAACAGATTGTTTCTGTGCTCATAACAATAGTGCAAAGGCAGGCCAGATGCGATCTTTTCACTGATACCGATGGCTTTAATTTAGAACAGCCAGCTGAAGAGCACCACAGTGTCTCCAAAATCTATATTTTTATGCTCTCTCGAGCATATATAAACACATTATTTAATTCAGGCATGCAGATGTAAAACTCATGTCTGGACAGTTTGATCCTCTTTGCTTAACATCTTGTTTTACCCAGTAAGGCTAAAGTCAACATAGCATCAGGAAAACACTCCCACGGCATTGGTCATATTTAACACGATACATGTTTGCACATGTCTGTGAAGTGTCCAGAAATTAGTTTTTTTTTTGTTTTATGTAAACTAACAAGGTTCAAAGACTCTCAGCAACTTGTGTCCGCAGTACATAAATTATGACTGAATTTTTGGAATCTCACAATATTTCATATGAGAACATTATATATATATAGCCCTTCTCAACAGCCTGAATAGTTAACACTGTGAAACATTCACAGCTTCAGTGCATGACCGTGTGAACTATTTAAGCATTTCTGCTGAGGGCAAATATTTTATCTTTAATGATGAATGTTAAATAATTTTAACCGAACATCTGCGTTTATTAAAGCAATGAATAGAAGCATTATTTAATATATGTAAAATATGAGCATATTTTACAGTTAGTAATGCATTTTTTTCTTTTTAGGCATACCTCGAAAATGACTAAAGGAGGCCTGTAATGATGTGTCTGAACCGTACCTTTGTAGGACATACTAAAATTTAAACATCTACAGATTTTCACTTGGGGAACATTTTGAAATGCATCATTCCTTTTTCTGTGTTTTTGTTTGTTTGTTTTTTTTACTTTTTAACTGTTGTCTCTTTGAAACTATCTCTTGTCTGGCTGAACCATTTAGATAACAGAAATCATCTTATTAAATTTTGATATCAGTGAACAGAGCAGTCAAATCTGTGTCAAAACATTCTGGAGACTATATTTTTCATGGCCCTCGTGGCCACTATGCATTTGAGACTATTCTGTGGGCCAGAAGTTTCTGGACATGGAAGAGGTTGTCCGGCTTTTATATGAGTATCAGGCTAAGTGAGGCAGTACTTCATTGGTGACACTTACATATTTACTGAATTATTAACTTGGTAAAATAGAACAATAATAGCCAGCTAGGAAGCAGAAGAGGAGGGAGAAAGAGAGAGAAAGAGAAAGAGAGAGAGAGAGAGAGAGAGAGAGAGAGAGAACAAACTCAGGAACAATACGTTCGTTCTCAGTGCACTCAGCAATGACTCACCGCTGACTATCACCAAGACAGAATAATATTATTGTAAAGTAATCAACACTGATGTCCTGGCTTAGATGAAAATGATCCAAAGCACTTGGCAATCAAAATGCAATTCTGACTCCAACAATTATGGCTGATTGCAGTAATTACTCAATGTTTCTGCATTCCTCTAGGATTCCTTAGTAAAATTCACTGAAAAAATATTATGTTTATCAAACGAATTAGACTGCTTAATTTGTAGATGTATAAATTAAGCAGTCTAAGTTCAAACATTAGTTTGTTTGGCATATTGAGTGTTTTTTTAAAAATATTGAATATTCAGTTCCTTGCTTGCTTTTTTTTTCCATTTGTGGCTCATCCTTAATTCGTAATTTCTATTGAGAGTATAGTGTAAAGTTTAAAGAGCACTTTTTTCATCTCTGATAAAGTTTCTTCGGTGTCCTTGACTGATTTAATCCTCAATACCATCTCCTCTCTACAGTCAGGATCAAAGATTAACCTTTATCTTCGGGAGAAACAATTGCTCTAAGCGAATCATTAGAGTAATTGCGACCATTGTCTTTTGATGGGGTATTAACTAACTAAACTCTGAGGTCCTGCTGTCCCCCCAGCCTTCCCAACCCCTCCAGTCAAAACACTACAGTAAAGCGACACAAAGGTAATCATGAGGACATCCATCCATTCTCATCTCTCATAAATTTAGGCATGTTATGTAATGAGAATAAGTTGCTGAATTACCTAGAGTGTATAGACGCATTCAAATAACAGATAACGTTCTTCATAACTTGGCTTGAACTTTGTTGCTGTTTACCGAGTCGCTGTTGTCGGTCACCATGTGAACCGTTTACCCCCTCAGGATGGAAAAAGACAAGGAACGATAGGAGACCTCTTTAAATTACAGAGCACAGGCTCATTTAAACGGAGTTCAACTGAGGGCTGAGAGATATAAAGTCATCCATTACAACAGCGCAGTCAAAGCCAGAACCTACGTTCCTAATGACGAATGTCAGCAGAAGTAAAGGACAATTATTACATGTGCTCATAGTCTTTGAGCAGCGCTCCAGTCAAGAGAGGCTCCGCGCAGTTACACGAGAGAACAGAGCCCAGGGCAGGGATTAATCTAATATTGAATAGTAATCATTATAATCACAAACAAAATTCCTGAAGGGGTGTTGGGGGGCGGGGGGGGGGGGGGGGGGGGGGGGGGGGGGGCTAATTGAAACTGCAGGAGAAAAGTGTTTAAAAATGGCCAGAACTATACGAAATCGACCAAATCCAGGGAATTCTGGCCTAATCAGTCTGTACCTACCATGACTTGCACGTTGCCAGGAAGACCGGGCAAAGACAACAAGCTGAGTAATCATCAGAACAGCTTGCAGATGTAATGGCAGTCGTTTCTCGTCAAAATGATTGCAACTCCTCTCTGTTTCACGTTTTTACATTTATCTTTTCATTTTCTGTCTTACAGGCCAGAGAGGATTCTTCTTCTTCTTCTTCTTCTTTTTCTTTTTGTGAATAGGAAAAATAGGATTACTCAAACAAAAAAAAAAAATTGGCTTGCACATAACCTGTTGTTACATGTCTGAGGCACGTGTCGAAATATTTTGCCGTCGTATACATTTGCTGTTTCGTGACAATGCTTTAGGGAAATGGTCATTTTAGAGTTAGTTAATGCTCTTTGTCTTTCAGTAAATTCAGGACAGGAACTGAGACTTAATGCTTTAGTCATGGATTCAGTTCACAGCTTCAGTTCCCTCATTTGAAAAAACCTCTATCCACGTTATAATTTGTTTTCAAAAGCAAAAGCAAACCATACTCAAAGACCAATGTGGAGGATGCAGCAAATATGCACTATTCTCACAGGAAAAAAAAAAAAACACAAAAAAACACTGTGATATTTCAGCAGTGACTGAAAATTTTTCCTCTCAATTGTGAAACCACTAACCCAACAGATTAACAGTGTTTACCAATTGCTGTGCCTCTCTGTTGATCCCATAAAGTCGTATGTAGCCTGTAAATAGCAGCGGTGAATGCAAACGTATAATCATTGTGCGCATATAACTTTCTTCACGTCTTTGTTTGCCATCTTTTATGTCAACACAAACCAGGCAGACGCTTATTGCAAATTTTCTGTTTTCCTCTTTGCGGCTGCCCTATGTTATGGTTTTAGACACGCACCCATCTGCACGCAACACGGTCACATGTACATACACCTACAAACATATGCAGGCATTGCAAAGACCGTCACACCCAACCAGGAGTAATCCTTTTGGTGTGCAGAGCTGAGTAAAACTGTCAGAAACCAAGGACACTGATGGTGTAAGGAGTTTCTCAGCATGGGTGGGCCCTATTGCCTCAGGACAGTCACGATATCCACACCATTGGTAGGTATGGGAGGCAGGTCTTTAAAGAGGTTTGATTGGCACAGGTGTCAAGTCCCTGCAATACATAAATAATGAGCGAACAGAAACATAACAGCTCGGTTTTGTGTGAGCGTTCAGGTTCACTGCTACACTTAAGGCAGCACAGTTAGATCTCTCCACACAACCTTTCCTGGGAAACACTTGGTTTGTATCAATAATGACTAATTAACCAGTAGAACTAGGCGGCCCAAAGGGGCAAACTTTTGTTGACTTGGTCTCAGCATTCAAAGTAAAACTTTGACTCACAGGACATTGGGCAATGTCGGTTTCATTAGGCTTGCTTCTCTGGAATGTTCTCTTTAAGTGTTAGATAAGCAAGAAAAAAAATCACTTGACAGCTGATGTGACGCATCTGCTTGGACGGAATGTTGTATGGTCAGGAACAAAGCTTAATTATACAGAAGTTCAGTAAAGACGGCCTCAGACTGACGCAGGGAGGAAAGAGTCCAACCGTGGAATTCTGGTCAAACTGACATCTATAAAACGCATGATGGAATCATTTAACAAAACGCAGTGAACACAAAGCTTATGAGCGTGCACATACAGGCACTCCCAATATTATTTGTTAGACGTCTATTTATTTTGTATTTTCGCACATTTTTAGGTAATTTTTGATTGCATGTTAAATGCATCTCGTTCTGCCGGCTGACTTGTCTGGACGGATGTATGTCTAGGCTGAGTCAGGCCGACCATGGAGGGGTGGGGGGGGTGGGGGGGCGTCATGGGGGGAGCCTTCGTGCTCAGGGTTACTATCAAGTCCATCTCTCAGACCTGCATTTAGAGCCACAAAGGTGTCGAGATAGCCATCATTTTCTGTCACAGAATCCCCGTAGAAACAGCCCCGCTTGTTTAGACTTGTAATATCTCTTTGCCTCAGATGTCAAAGTCTTCATTAGGCCTGGCGCTAAGGATCATTATGGGCCCCAGTTCCACCTTCAATGACACAACACGCACCAGTCTGGCCTCTCCACCCAACCCAGTCAGCAAAAGGTCGTGACTTGTTTGCCTTAATCCCACTTCTCCGGCTTGCAGACAAAAACGGTTGATAAGGTCGATAATGCCTTTTGGCTAGAACACGTAGGACCGTAAATGTTCCCATGCCGTACAATTAACATCACGTATTTTAGTCTGTTCACTCAGACTGTACCAAACTATAAAATGCTGTTATCTTAAGCACACAAATTAGAGTCCACAAACACAGTCCAAATACTAACAACACCTTATTTTAAGTTTAGTAATGTGATTATTTAGTAATGTGATTAACATGATACTGTGTCTAAGGAATTTTCACAGTACTAGATAATCTCACACACACACACACACACACACACACACACACACTTCAATGCAGACAGAGTCAGACCACAAGTCATGACCTAGGAGACAATACCTTCTATATAACCACAGTAATAAGTCCATAAGAATTCCACTCTCCATCAAAGATAAACCAAAACCAAAGGGCTATTGAATGACCACATCCTAACAATAAAAAGAACCACATCATACATTTGGTGATGATACATTATTTTTTGTAGCCACAAGGGCTACTTGAAAGAAACCTGTGATCGCCACTCCAGTGAACCAGTCTGGGCAAGTCACTGTCAAAGTCCTATTCAAATATCAGTGCACCCTGAGGTCAGAGATATCAGAGGTCATAACCTTCAAGAAAATAACTTCATTAGTTCCTCTACAGGCCTGCTGTGAGACATTTAGTCACCAGCTGCTCTCAGACAGTGGCATGAGTAAAATAACTAAAACAAAAATACTGATTGATTTAGACAGCAGGAAAGGCAATCAAACTCTGACCGTTATCCTTCAGACAAAACCTCTCCCCTTGAATAAGTAAAAACCACCAATTGAATGAAAAATTCACAGATAGTAGCCTGTTTATATTCCTCATAACTACAGCTTCAGCAATCTAAGCATCCTCTCAAACTATTTGCCCATTCATGGTTTCTTGTTCTTGGTCAGTCTGTGTGAGGGGATGAGGTTGAATCAGACTCTTTGAAGATGTAAACAAGGTAATCGTTACATCTGTGAGGGCAGTGGATGTCAAGTCTTCCTCCATATTAATTTAAAGGTGTCCAGAGACCTTAGCTATGCTGAATGCTTGAAGACTACAAGTCCCTATGCTATGTTTTTTTCCAAGACTGTTGGTGCTAAAATGCGCTCAGTTGCAAAAGGGGGTGGAGCGTCTGAGCGCAAAGTAATGAAAACAAATGACGGAGTCGGGTCAAAAGGTTGACATCAAAGCTTAGGAGATCTCTTCTCAATTTCCAGACCCCTAGATTAATGAGCTCTCCATTATAGGAGCAGAGAGCGCTAATTTTTCAGTATCACTTACTCAAGGGGACCCCCCTTAAAACCTTTAGTGTGATGTTCCACCTGTTGCTCCATTAAGCTTTAATGGACTGCATAACAAGTAGCCTGGAAGCTACCTTTACCTCCAGGCCTGCCTTGTTAGGTCGCCCTCACAAACCGACAACAATATGCACATATGCCTCTCTCTATTGCAAAACTGTAAGGATTTAGGAGTGGAAGCATTTTTTGATCAACAGCATTCTTGCTAAGCAATTAACCCTCTTCCTTTTGGTCTAGTCCAGGTTTTTTTCACATTTGTGACAGATGAGCTTATTGTTATGTCCACCTTATCATGCATGAGAATGTGTTTTTGCATGAGAAATGACGACCACTTTCAGAGGTGCCTCGGTCGCCAGGCAAATTACTCATCTGCAAGTCTAGTCCGTCGTAGTTTTGTCAACATATCACTCCATATGTTTCTATCACGCATTTTTTCAGTACGACCTGCCAGCACTTCACTCTCTCACCTTTCACATGACTATACACACGTTCCGTTTTAGGCTGCAAACATGCAAAGGGTGTCTCAAACCTGTTAACTCTTCTAAACCAAAGACAGAGCTGCAGAATGAGAAGAGTAAAAAGTCTACATACTGTATGTTCAAGTTTAAGCAGCATAAAATTACTTTGTGAAAGAGGCGGTTTAAAGAGCGGGCATGCACCACTGATGAGGGCACAGTGATGCTACTGTGTTTAAGGTAATCGTGCCCCCTATTGGAAATCTAACGTCAGTGCAACATTTCAACTGGGCTAAAATTTTAGTGATTAAAAATAGATCAAAAGTACCGAGAGGGTTCGCAATATAGACATTGGTATGAGGAAAACCTGTGCAGGTAGTTACATGTATGTTAGAGAACGTTTTCTTGAAACGTTCTTATTCGCATTAATTATAAAATAATATAATCTAGACTTTAGTTTCGGTTTTAAAGTCGTATGATGAAAACATTGTAGAGGTGCACTAACGTATCACTTCATTATATAAAATATACATACTCTTATGATTAAGTGAGTTTCTCGAAGGCGAAAGTGTAAAACAGTGAAGTGAGAAATGTGACCTCATGATGGCAGTGTTTCCTCGACGAAATACTAAAAAGAAGTGCCATAGCCTACGATTAATAAGGAATTGTGTAAACCATCAGGCCAGGAAATTGCTCGTTGTTGATAACAGGAAATAATGTAGAAACTCGTCATTTATATAAATACAATAAATATTTTTCATGTGAATATACTGACATGATTAACGTGGCATCTTTTTCAAGCGAAATATTTGCTTCTGAGAAGACGGGGAATCAAATTGGCTTCTCAGTCTAAATATTTTCGGATTATTTTATTTCGAATTCAAAGCTGGTGTTTATTTTCATTTAGAACCACTGTCACAAACGCTAATATGTCTTTATACACCGATAGTATATAATGCAGTATGAAGACGTTAAGGAATTTGTGAGGAGTTACGCCTTGTAAAACTACTTTTCCCATAGTGCACTTCAACGTAGCCGCTCTTGGCGTTATGCTGTCACTTTGCTCACTGTGGAGAATTGCCCCAGCATCTCTTCTCGGGGAGTAGCCGAACGCAAGAAAAATGCATTGAAAATATGACTTTCGGAGCATTTGCTATGTGTTTTTAATTGCAATGAAGGAAAAGGTTTATGGCAGTTGGGATTTTCTCGTGTGCCGCACCGGAATACGGGCCTTTATTTTGAGAGAAATGCATTTTCGCTGTACGTGTTAACGCAGAAAAATACAAGATGAAGAAGCAATTCAATCGAATGCGACAGCTCGCCAACCAGACAGTTGGAAGGTAAGTAAAATCTGTTCATGATTAAATGAATCCTGTGGGAAGATATACCTTTTGGTTGGTCAGGTTTGAGAATTCAGTGAAAGTTTGAATGGGAAACCATCCTTTTCCGAATTGGTCCAGTTCCAACGGCTTGTTAAAAGTGCTGGACCAAATAACAAATAACCCGAATGGCAGCTATGTGTTCGTTTCTTGGATATTCATGTGCCACGTTATGCCATGCGTTCAGAATTTAAGTCATAATTGATTTAAGCTACCATAGGTCTTTTGCGTAACGGTCTATACTGCAGAGGCACCGTGGAGGCGCAATGCCCTCGGAGGTTCCCCACGGCACTGCTAAGAACATTCTACAACCCCCTCACTAGCTTAAGAATAGGTTTTGTGTAACCTGATATTCCATTATACTTCAAACCGTTCCATAGCTCTGTTTCAGTAGGAGAGCATAGTAATGCAGGTATCTTTCACCGATTCACCTGCTTCATAGGCTAGAGCTGATGATGCAGACGAATGCGGTCTTTGCGACGTGAGAGGAAAATGGAAAAGGCGCAATGTTTTCATCACGCACTGATCTCAGTTAGGGTTGAAAAGGAGAAGTTAGGCTTCTACAGGTACAGCAGCTTTTTCTTAGCCATACTCAGAATTTCACTATTTCTTAACGTTTAGATAGCGAAAATGTGACATTCCCATCTCCTGCCCTTTAAATCTGTGAAGATCTACACTGCAGTTTCACAGTTATCTGTTTCAGAACGCCAAGCTTTTTAGACTGACCCCTCTGATATTCTGTCTACCAAAAATATTGAAATACTGATCATACAAGAACTTTACATTCTGTGTTTCAGAGCCCATAAATGCTGTGGTTACATTTACAGGGCAAATACAAGGATATCTGTCAACGTATATGTGTGCTGCATGTGACCTTTCACATAACTGTGTTGTGTGTAGTACACATCTCCCCCCTCTTCCTCCACCTTATGTGGAAAGCATCTTATCATGCAGAAAGCATAACATGAGGCCAGAAGGTGCACCCAGCTCCAGGCAGCTGCTTGCTGGGAGATTAAGGTACACTGTTGTGGGTCATCATTTCAAACACTGTAAGCCTGCGCATGGGTGGTCAAATGTCAGGTACTATTTTTTTCAGTCAGGCGCTGTGGCCAGCCTCAGTAGGGCACCAGGAGAATATCAGTCGCACGTCTCTGACCCAGGACAGTGTTTGTGTTTGTGTGTGTGTGTGTGTGTGTGTGTGCGTGCGTGCGTGCGTGTGTGTGTGTGTGTCTGTGTGTGCGTGCGCGTGTGTGTTTGTGTGTCCATGCGTATGCCCACGCATGTGTGGGTGGCCATGTGTCTGTGAGTGTCCGCATGGCAGTGTATGTGTGTGTGTGTGTCTGTGTGTGTGTGTGTGTCTACATGCATGTGAGCTTATGTGTATGTGTGTGTGAGTGCATTGCGTTTTTGTTTAGAGCTTATCTGTGTAATTGTATTCTCCCCACGCACTCTGGAGTGCCAAGGGACCAGTGGCAGAAGCCTGCTGAGGCATTCTGTCTGTAACAGCACTGTAATGAGTTACAACATGTTTCCCAAACAACACAGTGTCCATGGTAATTAATAAAAAGAGCTAGACAAGGAGGGCATGCTAGCCTGTGATTACTGTGGGAATTTAAGATAATGCCACCCCTGCCATGGCCTGCCTCAGACATCTCCCCTCTTCTCTCTGTAAGGATTCAGGATGGAACTGTGCTATCATGTCCTCTGAGCTGATGACCTTGAAAGATTCCGTCAGATTTTCAGTTTCAGTTATGGATGACATATGACTCACACCATTAGTAAACTCTTTTATCAATTAAACACCCATCCATTCTCTGAGTGGCCTGATAATTAAAATCATTTGATGGTACCGTGGATGATAATGCATGTATAGATGTGTAATTAATCTGTAATTACAGTTAAATTGTTAGACCTGGAAAGCAGCTCTGTTCTGTCGGTGATGTTGCAACTGTAGACACAAGTTTATGTCTTTTCTGTATGCTCTGTCAGTGTGCATATTCAACACTGTTACCCAAGACAATGTGCAGCCTTACTGCTTACGTACTGAAACAAAACAAAAGTGGTTATAACTAGAACAACCTATAATTTAGTGTTGGATGAGGATGTGTAGATGACCTACTATATTTAGAATGTCATTTTTATGCCTTCTCACTTGTTTGTGGGCTTTCACAACTGCAGTTATGTTGCTGTCAGATAAATACAACTCTAGATGAGCAAAACCTCCAGTGTTTATCCGTAACATGTAGCCTTCATCCACTCTATGTTTGTGTGTGTGTGTGTGTGTGTGTGTGTGAGAGAGAGAGAGAGAGAGAGAGAGAGAACAGTGTGTGTTGTATATATAGGTTTGTAACCCATTCATATTTTTGTGGTGTTGTTTGTCAGGACTGGGGTGGAGTTCAGTTTGCTCCCCTCTGTGCCCATCAGGAAGGGTGGCAGTGTTCCCTCCTGACAGCAGAGAACTTGTTTATTCAGTGTGAGAAAAGAAAACAGCTTTAAAGTGTGTGTGTGTGTGTGTGTGCTGGTGAGTGCTTGCTTGTAAGCCTGTTTGCGAGTGTGCAATTGTTAGCATGTGTGTTTTTCACAGTCTGTTGGAGACATCAGCAATGGAAGAGGACAAACGGATGCATGTTGATTAATGGCCCACCTTAATGAACATGTTCACACCACAGAGACGCACCATCCAGTCAGTCTGTCCTCTTTCACTTTACTGCTCTCCTCAGTCACTGGATTCTGTAGACCATGGAACTGGTTAAACAGACAGCGCATATTGCAGCCGGAATTCACATTTATACAGTCTAATGGATGTACATGCTAAGTTTAGCTTTTTTTCCCATGTAAGTTGTGAGTGGTTTGGACTCATAATGAAAATAATTGATGTCAGGGTGAGACTCATTAAACAGAGCACTATTAGTTCTCATCTCCTCTCTCAGTCATTTGATAAGACTGCTGTGTATGCCCAGTGATGTGACAGCAGATGAAGGCTACATTCAGCCCAGCAACTGTCCTTTTTAATCTGTTATAGCATCTCTCTCTCTCTCTGTCTCTCTCTCTCTCTTTCTCTCTCACTCTCTCTCTCATTCTCACTCTCTCCTTCTCTTTTTCTCCCCCTGGCTCTCCTCCTCCCCCCCCCCCCCCGCCCCTCTCTCTCTCTCTGCAGTGGGGCCAGTGCTTTTAATTAGAGGTAGATGTGCTTCTATAAGAAGGTCCTCCCTCACTGGGGACGTGCAGGTGTGCTGTGTCAGCAGCTGGGCAACTCCCATAGGAGGAGGTGGTGGGCTTCACTCATGTGACCGTTGCTGAGATAGTATTCAGTCTCCGCAGTGAGTCTCAATATAGAGGACATGCAGACCCAACAGCCTGAGATGAGCTTACATCAAGATCTGAATCACACAGGGGCAACACTGACAGACTCACTCTCAAACGTCTCTCGTGCATTAAGGCCTGTCACCAATTTCTCAGAATGTGTCAATTTTGACAGGCACAGATGTACTAGTGAGAGCGTTTTTCCCTGCATAACAACCGAACCATTTGCATGTTGGTGCTTTAGTGTGAGATATTTTTTGCCTTCGTTTGTTAGATAGAGTGAGGGACTCAAAGATGGCATCTGTCGACTGGTGATTTTGGACCACTGACTCATTTTCAGACACACTTGTCACACATTTTTGAATATCCAGACTTTGACAGCTGAACCGCTCATTGTAAACGAGTTAATTAAGTGATAATGTGGGGAAGCAGTGTCATGATGCTCACCCTGAAATGGGATATTTCATGTATGACCTAGATTGCAGAGGGCAGGGTGGGGGACAGCGTGAGCTTTTAACTGTAGAACCTTCTAGCACACCCATCAGGAGAACCTCCCACTCACTCCCCTCTCATCCCCTCCTCCTCTCTACTCTCTCTCTTTCTTCTCTTTCTCTCTCTCTCTCTCTCTCTCTCTCTCCCTCTCTCTCTCACTAACACATACACACACACACACACTCACACACATTCCCAGCATTCTCCCCTGTTTAAATAATACTCAGTGTTGTGGGCTAATACATTTCTGCAAAGCAATTAGAGGCTGGCGGCATCTCTGAAGCAGATTCCAATTACCAGAGAAGAGCAGCCATTTGGAGGCTGCAGGAGGAGGATCCCTCTCTCTCTCTGTCTCTCTCTCTCTCTGTCTCTCTCTCTCTCTCTCTAAAGCATGCTCAGCACGGAATGTGTTACAGCTGAGCTGGCACGTTCCCTCCTTTCATGACGTCTCACTGACCACAGGCAAGAATCTGCAGGGACAAATATAACACAGATTGACTGGGATTGCTAAGGCTATGTGAAGGAGCTCTAGGACACAAGATAGTAAAGATACGATTGTTTTTGTTGTACTCTCTGTGTGTGGGTGTGGGTGTGGGTGTGGGTGTGGGTGTGGGTGCGTACATGTGTGTGTGCGCGCGCGTGTGTGTGTATGTGTGTTTGTGCGATTCAGTAGTGCAGTCAGGCCTCCATATTGCTTCTGGTTACGATTACACTGTCCTCAGTGACTTCACTTCTGCGAATTGCATTCAGAATTTTAAAGGGCACACAATGTACAGAACATCTCCTAAAAAACTGTGTGACCTAAATGTCATGGCTTCCTGCCTTAGATGTTGGGCTAAACATCAGCACTAGGGTAATAATTGAAAGGTCGGTAATCCAGTGCCATCAGTCGCTGTCATTGCGTGTCGGTGTATGCTGGAGCTTCAGTCCCTGGTGTGTTTATCCAAGGACAGCAGTATGGAGATTTCTGCCAGGATGTCCTTGAGTGTCTTACATACAACACGAGTGTCAGAAGCTTCTCTGAGCTGGCTACATGCCAACCTCAGCCCTTGTCATGTATGATGTATGGTATAAAGACATTATGACTGTTTGACGTCCTTGGGTGCCCCGTTTAAAGACTGAAACACAGGGGCAAATGCTGTGAGACTGATTAGCATTGTTTACTCCCTCCAGCTGAAGCACACACATGGTATTAATGAACACTAAACGGAACAGCTGATGGCTAAAGATCCCCTCATGTAGTAAATGCCTCCTCTGTCTACTAAAACAGTAATGAAGACACGACAGACATGTTTCCATTATGCTCCACCCCAAGCTGACTGGCCACTGGCTTTTTAACCGAACAAACCATCTTAAAGGCCCTGTGCATATCTGCTACGAGTCAGGTAACATGGATTAGTGAATATGACGTGACTGCAGGTTGAACTTAGAGCGATCTAAATCGAGGAGGGGATGTGACACATGGCTTTATATTCTTCAAATGCTCACTGATATGATCTGAAGAGTTGTGAACAGTTCTCCAGTCTTTTGGCCTTGATGTGATTGGCTGGCACTGTCGGTGATGTAACGAATAATGTCAACGGCAGGACACTGCCTCCCAGTCCAGTTGACCTTGCATTAAACTGACTACATACCGTATGTGAAAATGGCTGAAAAGTCACATGTGCATGAGTTTCTATGGGGGATAAAAGACTCCTACTTTGTTACTCATCCTGTTTATTTAATTTTTTTTTTTATGTCAAGATACACTGTCAGTAGAAAATTATGTCTTAATTAAAGGACTGAAAGCTAGGGGAAGTCTAAACTGAGGTGTGAGTACATTTTCGTTAGTCACACATTGGTCATTTTCTCCCTGAGATGTGTGTATGTGTTCGTGTGTGTGTGTGTGTGTGTGTGTGGGTGTGAAGAACTGTAGGGATATTGAGCTCGCAGTGACAATACCACCCACTTTCACACCTATATCCTCCCTCTCAGGAATGACAAAGTACAACAGAAAAACAGGACAGCTTTTCAAGGCAGGATCGGGACAGCATCTACTGTTCAGACACAATATCATTTTTATTTTTTGACTCACATGTCTTTAGCCAGTATAAAAAGTGGTTTTAAGAGGCAGGCCTGCAGTATCATAAAATTGTAACAAAGGGGCAGCATAATTTCTTATGTCTTTTCATCTTTCCTAAATAACACACTGTAATTATCGATAACATGTAGGCGAGGAGTGTGAGAGATGAGCAGAATATTACTTTTAAAAAACAAGGGGCATGGTTACTAGGCAACCAGATCTGATTTTCCTCCATCCCTTCCAGGAAGCATAGAGGCTAGAAAACAATATCAATTGCAGTGAAAAACAAACGTTAATACTTTCAATTAAAATGAAACACTTACAGAATGCATGTTGGAGAGGAGTGAGATTAAAAAAGAAATGATCTCCTGAAAATAAAGAGAGTTATCAAGTCTTGGAACAATGTGCTTCCCTCACACCCTTTATCTTCAGCGGTGAAGATTAGTTTGCATTTTACCAGTCACTGTCGTGTATTAAACTTGGGCACATGTCTTAATGAGTTTTCATGTTCCGCTAACAGACAAGTTCCATACACATGTTGGTGATGTCTTCCTCAGACTTGGGCCTTGTACCGGAGAAGTACCAAGAAGTTTTAGGGTATGGTACAGTATTTTTGCTGTTCCTGGACTGAGATTAATGTTGTAATTATTGGGATCTGTTGGAGCCAGTCTTAAGGACTTAAGGGTCATAGCCCTAAGAGTTCCCATCACTAATGGGACTACCCTGGTTTTCACCTTCCACGTTGTCTCCAGTTCCTCCTTCAATCCCTGCTATTTCTCCAGCTGCTCCTAGTCCTTCTGTGACTCGAGATTACGACATCTATCACCACTATTGTTCTCTGCTCCTTATCTGTTATCACTATAACTGGCTGGCTTACCATTACTTCTTTAGTTCCCCACATCTGGAGGTCCCACAGGACCTTAGCTCTGCCGTTTTCCACCACTCCCTGTGATGCCTCCCATTTGGACTTTGGAGTGTCCAACCCATATTCATTGCATATTCTCTGCAACTTGGTCGTGGCTCTCAGTGTATGCTATTCTTGCAGCTCACTGCTAAGTGCTGGATTGTCTCAAAGGTTTTTTTTGCAGTCTGCACCTTGGGTCTTGTCTGACATGGCATACTGGCACAGAGTGCTTGTTCTTGTGTTAGCATGATTTGAGCCCCTTTGCTGTCCTGTAGTCTTAACTTTTCCTGCATGTCAGCCAACTCTGATATCTATTGGTGGTTCATTCCACGGAGGGTCTTCGATGTTATCCACAAACCTTATTTGTTTCAGGCACTCTCTTAGCAGCTCATCCTTGGCGTCCATTGCTTGGATATAGTCATGAATGTGTTGTGTTTCATTTGGGACAGTCGTCTTTTGACATTTTGTAGGCCCCTCCCCCCCTTCCTTCGACTTGGTGTACAGTCTCTGAATGTTGGAATTTGGGTGGAGTGCTCCGTATATTGTGAGCAGTTTTTGGGTCTTGATGTTGGTAGCTCCCATTTCCTCTTTTGGAAAGCTTATTGTGATGGCTGGGTATCTGATAACTGGTAGGGCATATGTGTTGATGACTTCCATCTTGTTCCTCCCATTTAGCTTGCTCTAGAGGACCTATCATACTCTGTGGAGGTACTTAGATGTTGCTGTCCTTCTAGTTTCTGCCTCATGTGTTACCGTTTGATGAGAGCATCCCCAGGCATTTCTAGCTGTCCTGTATGTCCTGTATGTCCTCTGATCTTGTGGTAGTTCAGCTCTCTCTGTCCTGACCACTTTTCTTCTTTTCACTATCATCCAACCACACCTCTCCAGTCTTAATGACATCCTAAGGTCCTTGCCGTAGATCATGTCCAGGTAGATCAGTGAGTCATGATGTTATCCATTAATAGAAGGAGGCTGATGGGAGCTCCACTCTTGAATCTGTACCCATAGCACTCTTAGTGATGATCCAGTTCAGGCCAGAGCTGAAAATTAGCAGCGGTAATGGTGGTTTATGGTTGTCGAGGCAGTTATCTTGGAGTTGGCTTTTAGTGTTTTCCAGTCGTGATGAAGGTTCTTAGTGTCTTCTTGACCTTGTGTAGTGATAAGCATCCAAGTAAACATTTGTGTAAACATTGAGTTATATGCTTTCTAGTAATCAATCCAGGCAATGCTGAAGCAGGTCTACCTGGTCTTAGTGGACCACTCTATCCACCAGTAGCTGGTACTTTGAGCCTTCTGGGCAGTGGGCTTGCACTTACACACATGTTCATTTGACTTGTTGTCTATGCTGCCCAGTGTTTGGGTGTAACGTGTTACAAAGTAAAGTAACGTCTTACAAAGTAAGGCATTACTGTAATTCCACTACTTTTGGCCATGATGAGTAATGTAACTAATTACCATTTCAAATTAAATAATGCAATTACAACCACTGAAATTTAAATGGGCTTGTTACTTGTTACTTTGGTCTTGCATGAAAATATTAGTGGACAGCTGCAGACTATAGCAGGCAAATGCAGTCTATTCCCCCAATTTCCTGTTTATGATCTAACGTCAACCAACCTTGCAGTGGTGCAATGAATGAGTGAATCAGTCAATCAGTATTAGCCCACACAGTGGCCGACAGTGCGGGCAATGTGAGCTTGCTGCCCTGGAAATATGGATATTATTTTTCCCTCCTCGAGATCAAGGACAAAACTATACTGGTGAGTTGTAGTCTACGTGCATTGGGCCTATTGTGATAAGAAATTACTGTCAAACGTCTGAGAAACCATTGTTATTTCATTTCACACTACCAAAACAGTAAAACTGACTTGTGTACTAGGGCTTGTTTTGAGGGCCTGTTGAAGCCACAATAAATAGGCCCATCAAAACATGTCTATTGTGTTTTATTATTCTACTACTGTACTTACTTTTCATCATAGTGATAATGGGTACAATGAAAGATAAAATCTGACAGTTTTCTTATCCCACACTGTGTCACAGCAACACTAAAGTAATATAGCTATGTATGCATCAATAAGAGAATTGTAGCAAACATAAGTAATGCAAAATTACTTTCCCTATTAACTCATTACTTTTATATGCAGTAATTGTGAAAGTAATTAAATTACTTTTGAAAGAAGTAACTAGTAACTGTAACTAATTACTAATTTTCAGTAACTTATACAACACTGATGATGCCTGACAGGAGCTTTCGTGTGGTAGACAGGTAGGTTATTGTTTGGTTTTTGGATGGTGCAGTTCCCTTGTTGGGGTCTTTCATGAGCTTGAGTTAACCAGTCAGGGTGGGGGCCTGTTGCTTCAGGTCTCCTTGCCACTCAGCATTGGTGTTAATGTTACGACCCATCTGCTCTACCAGGATGGTTCAGTTTCAGTTCAGGGATCTGCAGTGGTATTTCACTGCACTGCAACTGAGTCTGTCCATCAGTTGGTTCTTTGGAGAAGAGGGCATTTATTGTCTTGGCATCTTTTTCTTTGATGTATCCCTGCAGTCTAACTACAAGTGCCACAAGCCTTTGTTTAGCAAACTCCAGGGCCATGCATTCGTACTTCTTCAGTACAATATTGACCTGTACTTCCTCTTTATAACCTCCTGTAACTTATTTGGTGTGCTAACCTTCTGTGTTGTATTTACTTTGGTTTCTAGTCTTAGTTTCCAGGGAGGATATTCAGAATGGTTTGCATTGGTGGTTTAATAACCTTGTATCTCTTGCACCACTGGTGAGGCATATATCAATTTGTTAAGTCCTTTTCACTCAGTTTCAGTTATGTTGGTGTTTTGGATTGTGCGTACTAGCTTGCCACTGAATCTGGGAATCGTAGAGCAATGGCTGACAGTACAGTATTTAGTATTGTCACAGTCTACTTTCTTATGTCAGTTTGATCTTCTTTCTACCTGCATGGGCACCATGTATGGTTGTGTGGGATATGACTCTTGATACATGCAAAGTATGTCACAATTACAAATTGTGATTGGAAGACTCTCTTGATGATGTTTCTCTGTGAGTGTGGATGACTTTTATCTTATCCTCCATAGTTCCCTCATGTGGTTTCATGTAGCCTCTATGATTGGATCTGCCGCTGTTGGAGAATTCCATCAACTCCAGGTTATCAGATCTTGTCCATCTATGATTGGTTCCAGTTGTCCACTTGCTGTTGAATTGCCCTGGTTCCCTAACAGTCAGCACGGGTCTTGTTAATCCAGGCAAGCAGGCATGAGTCTCTTTGATCTTGTCACTCTCGTATTCAGAGTTAGGCAAGTGTAGCATTAGGTGTCTCGCCAAAGGACTCTTATTGGTATAGTAGCAGTGTGGTTGGAAAACCTTCTTCTCCCCACTAATTAGTGGTGTTATCCACCATGCTATCCAACCACTTTACATACAAAAACACACACAAACACTCTCTCTCTCTCTCTCTCTCTCTCTCTCTCTCACATACACACACAAACACACACATGCACAAACACAGAAAGAGAGAGAGAGAGGGAGAGAGAGAGGGTGTATGTGTGGGTATAAAGATGCTTCTGAGACAATTGGCTATACAGCTTTTTAGTAAACACCACTTGTCTTCCCTGAGCGCCATGTCACTGTATGAGGGATGAAATAGAAAGAGACCCCACTGTGTGTGTGTGTGTGTGTGTGTGTGTGTGTGTGTGTGTGTGTGTGTGTTTCTCGCAGTTATTCTTGCATACTTAACATAGCAGCGACCTACTTTACTGGACAACTGAAGTAAGTAGGTTCTTCTGTTTTAGTAACTGTGCACCATTTCCTGCCATACTACTCTCTTCAATTATGACATTTTTGGGAACCAAATTAGTCTTTCAGTTTGGTTTTAAGCTAGTATTCTGAAGACAGAAGACCAAAGGAAACATATTCTGAAAGCATATCTTGCATGAAAATGAATATGTGCCTCTAGTGTGTGTCTCTAGGCTCCTCTCTCTCTCTCTCTCTCTCTCTCTCTCTCTCTCTCTCTCTCTCTCTCTCTCTCTCTCCCTCTCCCTGTCTTTCTCTCTCTCTCTCTGCTGTTGTGTGGGTGGTTCAGTGGGAGGTGGGCATATGAGTGCAGTCTCTGTGGGTCAGAGATGTCCAGCTACTCTGTACCCACCCCTCACTCCAGCTGCTATTTTATTTAAATTTGATTATGTACACATTAATTATTCATTCGTTTTCATAACTGCACTGTGCTTCAGGATAGAGCGGCAGGCTGTCTTAGCATCCACATATGTGAAATGAAGGCAAATATTTTTTTACGGTATTATTCTCAAGCAGAAAATAATGTTTAAGTGTGATATTGAAAGTGAAGCTACATGATATTAGGCTATGTACTGTTTCTGTAGAAGCGTAGGAAATAACAAAGCTAAAGGCAAATTCAGTTTTGTTTTATCCGTAAGACGGTTGTGATATCAGGCCAGATGGCCAATAAAATGCTCTACTTATGTACTCGTTTGCTATTACTATGCAAGCAAATGATTTTAATGGTTACATGAGCTATTCAAGCACTGGGGCTTCTTGGTGTTAATATTGCTTTATTGTTAATGATACACTGTGTGCTACACTGTATGTTTCAGTGGCCATTCTGCCAAGCTGCATATAAGCTGATATGATTGTTTTGTATATTCACTGTATATTCACTTATTAATAGAGGTAATTGCCCAAGCATTGTTTGCCCATGCTTATGTTTGTGTGTGTGTGAGAGCGAGAGGGTGAGAAATTGAAATTTGAAATCCCATTGTGTGAGGACTATATTACATAGCAAAAAATAAAAAAGAATTTCATTTATGGAGAGGAATACAAAAAAACTGACGGTGACGGAGAGACGGAGAGAGAAGGCAATGATAGATAGATAGATAGATAGATAGATAGATAGATAGATAGATAGACAGATAGATAGATAGATAGATAGATAGATAGATAGATAGATAGATAGACAGACAGATAAACAGAGAGAGAGAGAGAGTGGCAATGGCAGATGGTACAGACCTGGTGATTTTGTGTGTTTCTCCCTCCTTTGGATTCCACCCACATGATTGTTAAAACACACATACACATACACACACATGCACACAAACACAGACAGTTTTATTTACACACCTCTCAGGAAGTTGATATAAAGCATAGTTTCATACACAGCACATTAGATCCCTCAATACAGACTTGACCTTCAGTCTTCACCTCCACACATTTTTCTCCAAAACAGGGGCCAGTCTCTGAGAGAGGCTGGGATATAGTATTATTTCCTGTTTGCCAGCCATTGAAGTCATGTTATGTGTTTCAGCTCTTCAACTGATAGACCAATTAAGTGCATCACTGATATCCCAAGAGGAAATTCCACTCTGTGAAAATAAACAAGGTTCTAGGAGCTGGACCCCATGTCTGACTCTTTCAAGATCTCCACTGATAGTCCCACTTTGATGCTGGGACTGGAATGGCCCTCCTTTCTTGGTTGGTTCCTGCAGGAGAACAGTCCCATGCTTTTCCTTGGCTGTTAAACATCAGCTGTTCCACTGTAGTTGACCGCCTTTACAGTAGCATATGCTCCTGTCATCTCATCAGGGCTTCACAGACAGGCTAATGCATGGCAACAGGGGAAAACTACCTGTCTGTCACTTAGAGACCTTATACAGCTGGGCAAACAACCCTGAAGGGCCGCAGCTTGGGTACCCCCGTGTGTGTGTGTGTGTGTGTGTGTGTGTGTGTGTGTATCAGCTGGGCTGCTCTATCCCTGCTGACTGCTTGGCTTTTGCCACAGGCATATCTGTACACATGGAGGATGTCAGGCCTACAGCTGCTCTTGAAAATACAACGTGTTCTCTTCAGAGCTACAGAGATTGTGATATGTGAAATGCCATAGCAGATCTGTTGTATAACCTGAATGAGTGTTAAGAATGTACTGTGTATTAGCTAAATAATTGTAACTAAACACATTCTAAGTAGGAACTAAACAAATGAATGTACTTATAAGGAGAAGGGTCACCCTTTGACATCAGAATAGCTTTCACCCTTAATGACATGCTGTTCTGTAAGGTTTAAAGTGCTTCTGTTCGAATATTGGACTGCTTTTCTAGAAAGAAAGTGTCAAGTTCTTTTAGAGATGAAGGGGGTAAATCTTCCAGCTTCCAACTTTCAGAACCTCCAGAAGGTCCAAAGGTGTTTCAATTTGATGATTTGGGGTCAGTTACTGATTTTTTTTTTTATATTTTTTTTTTGCCTGTTCTTGAATCCAGCCTTGAATCTGTTTAGCTTTGTGTATACGGATGTTGTTATCTTGAAATATAGGAACATCTTGAGGCAACCACCTGGTAGTTTTAAATGACTTTTCATTCCTTAGCGGTAATTGCACCACACAGGTTAATAATTGATACCATTGAATCCCCTGAGATTGCGCAGATACCAAGACAGATCCTCCACAATCTTTAATTGTTGGGAAGAGGGAGTGTGGTTCAAAAGCCCCCTTCAAACCTTTCTCCAAACATAAATCTATCAAAATGTCAGAAAAAAAAGAGCCAAAAACAGTTCATAAAAACGGCTTATTATTTTATTCCAACGCTCTGATGTTTTAGTACGATGTTGAAACACAATGGCTTTGGATACAGGCAGTTCCTTATAGCAGCCCTGTTATTGTTAGGTCTATAACAGAGAATAATAACTCAAAACAATACATATAAACAGACCAGAGCTGTGTTGACCTCATATCCTTTGTCGCTGTGGGTAATTAGCATTCGACTCTATACTGAACAATATAGGTAGTAAGTAATATAGATAATGTCCAGCTTGCCATTTACCTCTGTATGTGAAAACCCCAGGTTACTACAAGCCCTTCAATAAATATTGGCTTTATAAAATACACAGGGGACCTTAATGGAGGCTGGGTCATGGAAGTGTGGAATTCGCTTTCATAGTCATTTTTGCGGCTGTAATTCTGGCCCTATCATTGACCAGTTCCTCTTTACTGATGTGTGTGTATGTCTTTGTGGTGTTCAACAATCCCCCCCCCCCCCCCCCCCCCACATTTTCTTACATATCTTGAAATCAAACGTCTAAAATGTTTTCATAACAGAAACTGTTTTCAGTGACTGTTGGAAAGCTATAAAATGCGGATTAGTTATTGGTTCTTTCGAAATATGAGGCATTTTCTTTACCCCCTGAATGTCTAGCATGTATTTGCGTGGAAAGGAGGTACTTGTTTATTTTCGATTATTCTTCAGGGACGTCATCCATCTTTTTCTGTGACTGACGTGTTTTCAATTATCAGAATATTTCTCCTTAGCGCAGTATTGGATGTCAAATGTCAGCTGCATTTGCGTTGTTCTCTCATTCATTTTCTCCTGCGTCATATTGTCGTCCGCTTCTCTTCATATTGGAGCATATGCTTTATTAGATTATTTCCAACATGAGATACCCCAGTTCCCATGACTTTCTCATCATTCTTTGGCCTGCCGTTTGTGCTGTTTACATAAGCTCATTTAACCAATCACTGCGTTTGTGTAATACATGTATATGGACAAACATGTATATGGATATATCTTGTATCTTGAATGATCTTAGTGTTCTGCACTAACTAGCATGTTCCACTTGATCAACTTTCCAAACTGTAGGATATTGACAGTCATTCAGTCTCTCTCTCTCTCTTTCTCTCTCTCTCTCTCTCTCTCTCTCTCTCTCTCTCCTTCTCTCCCTCTTTGCTGTGGCCCAGAGGGATGCTGAGTTTCTTTTTAAGGCCTCGAGAATGACTCATACAATTGAGGGGGAAAGAAATAGGCCAAAGGAACAGATGGCAAAAATATTCATCACTCTACAGGCTTGTTGGCATTAGATAGGAACCCTGATGGCAGTGTTCTTATAACGCTGCTATAAGTAAACCCATTCTTCTGTTCTGTGATAAAGTCTTATTCTCTCTCAGAAACAAATGATACAGAATAGCCATTATGCTGATTTTCTGTTCTGTTGTGGTGTGGCTCGAGCTCTGGCACAATACCTGGAAGTGACCGCCGCAGACAGAGAAGGGGAAGTGGGGAAGGAGGGAGAGCCTGCGTGGCTGCTGCTTTTCGGCTTCTGGGGGGGGGGGGGGGGGGGGTCTGGCCTCAGACGCACTGGCCGTTGTCCTCCCTTCAATGTCAGACATTGGCCCATTCAGACAGGAAGTGTTCCTGTCACCCTGAGTTTCATTGGACGGTCAATGGTCCGCGGAATTCTTTTGGCTAAATGTGGAGCGTTTGTGTTCATAATAGAATGGAGTGGCAAGGTTTTTTTTTTTATTGTTTATGGGCATATACAAAACTATAGGGTAGACTTTATAATCACAAAGCAGCCTTGGATGACACAGTCTGACCACTTACTTATGTAAAGAAGGACAAAGGAGAAATCTGTCCATTTTTTGGCCTTGGGGTCTAATAACTTCCTGTTCCACTTAAATGGTCATGTATTCACTTGATTCCTTTTTATTTGTCCACTGTTTTAATGACACAGTAGCTAATTACTGAGCAGAATGACTTACAATCATCCTCATCTTTATTTGCAAGCGGTTCTCGGGTAATTATCAAAATTACATATTAAAGTAACCTGGGCCTTTTAATTCAACACTCTCTTCACAAGCCAGAGATCTTAGCATTTAGGAAAAAATTAGAGGAACCAATAAGTGCCTTTGAGTACTTTGTTCTCATTATCACTGAGCATTGTGACAACTCATGGTGTGTTAAGCTCATGGTCAAGAGGCAGTAAGAGAAATGATGTGATGTATTGAGCTGATTCAGGATTCCACTGAGATTCCATATGTGCTTATTGTTTTCCTAGGAGGTCGTTGTCTCACTGTAGTAGTATGTTGAGGAGATAAGGCAGAGGAGCATACTCTTTTTCCCTTTTTTTGGGGAGCGTGTGTGTGTGTGGGGGGGGGGGGGGGTGTCTGAATGAGTCTCCTTAGTCTTTGTGTCCTGTGTGGTTGTGCTGAAATCCCTGGTCAGTCATGCAATCCTGTCCCAGCAGGCATGAGCTCTCAGCAGGGGAGCACTGCCTCACACTCAGGCCACTGGGTCATTCTCACGGATCATCTGCTCTCCGTTTGCCAGCTTGTTTGTTTATTTATCCTTCCTGTCGGATTTTGTCGCATATGTGAGCATTCCGGCTTGATGCGTCCCCTGAAGGCAGCTTGCAGATTAATGATTTTTAATTTTGATTTGTTGACTTGATCGTCAGGTTAGTAAGGCCCGGTACGGCTAATGGAGAATTTCGGTCTCAAAAACGCAAGAGGATGCTCAGAGACACACTCATTCACACAATTACCTGTCCACACAGTGCTCATTTCAGAGTTATTTTATGTCCTTTTAAACTCAGGGTTATAACTACTTTTAAGAATGTGTTTCCAATAGTCACATATTTGCGTTTACTCTGGTGAGTGTTGTTTCACAGTAACACAAAAAAAAAAATGTTTGAATAACTCACACCCACCAGTGTGGACTACATAAGACCTCTCATGGTGAATTCAACACTGGAAAATTTGCTGTTGCACATGTCCATCCACACATCCATGAATGTCCATCCACACATCAAAGCATGTATTTTAGGTCTCTTCATCCCTTCAGACATAACATTCATAACGTAACCTTCACCCCCTCAGACTTGAGAATGCATTTTCTTTATGTCGGTTACCTCCCCTCTCTCATAACCAGAGCCCGTCCATTGTAATTGATGGGGGAGAGAGAGAGATGAACTGACGGCTATTTTCACTCAGCCGACATTTACAGAGTGCGCTTCCATGGCAACCAGTTCTTGGGCATGTATGTGCAAGGCATGTGGGTCAGGCTCGACACTTGTGTGAGCTCGGAGAGAGAGAGAGAAAGAGAGAGAAAGAGAAAGAGCCTAGAGCAGGCCCCTCTGTGTCATGTCACCAGGGCTGACTGCAGGCATGACTTCTGGTCAGTTGAGAACCAAACCGAGGGCCTCAAACTGAAATGTTCTCCTTAAATTTGACTTTTTCACAGGCCTTATGGTATTCAAAGGAAACTGACGGTGTTTGTTGGCTTACCTCAGCTAATTATGCTTATAACTGTTGTTGATGTGTTTAATGTGCTCATACCTGATAAATTACTTTTCACAGTGCTTATGTAATGCTTAAAAATGAAGAAGGATTGTTTTACATTCCAGGACGCAGTTTAAATCACCAGTCACACCCCAAAATGAGGTCCTTAGTGCCTCTTGGTGAACCATAAACAAGCCTTCAAGCTCACATTGGTACTATGACTTCATTCTTGTATGTTGTAACCAGGGGAGCATGACTGCCCCAGGGGGGCGGGGCTCCCCCCCCCCCCCCCCCCCCACACACACACCAGGGTTTATGTGACTCACTAAACCAAAGATGCTGAAAATGATCTGAGCCTCCAACATGACGTGTTCACATCACATAAGGGCAGAGAGCCGGACATAGAGGGCAGTCCATTCAACTTTGAAGTGTTTATCTGACTGGCCTGAAAGATGATATTGTTTTTGAATAGCTGCCAGTTATTATGGAATGTTTTTTATTACTCTTATGATCCTATCAGTGTTCTCAACAGCACAAATATCCTACATTTTTGGCTCAAGCGTCACATGAAATGAAAAAAATGAAACGTGTCTATCATGTACGCATTATTGCTTTAGATGAGCGGCAATAATTTATTTCAGAAATGTGAGAGAGCGTTTCCCCCGGTGGCTTGTTCAGTTTATTCTGGTTAAATTATTGAAGCTTTCACTAGCTTATCGTGCTAATGACTGTGCTTTTTTTTCCCTTTAATACAGGGCAGAGAAAACAGAAGTACTCAGTGAAGACCTACTGCAGGTACAAAGCGGAAATAATTTCTGTCTTGGAAATCATGTGCTCCTCTCTGAAAATAAGCATGGGTGACGTGTGTGTGTATGTGTGTGTGTGTGTGTGTGTGTGTGTGTTTGTTTGTGTGTGAGTGTGCATTTGTGTGTAGGAGTGCCAATCTGTGAATTAGCGTGTGCCACTGAGAATTTCTAACCATATATGAGTTGTGTGTGTGTGTGTGTGTGTGTGTGTGTGTATGTGTGTGTGTGTTTACTCACTGTCATACATCCTGTGAAAAGGTGGAAAAGCGTCTGGACCTGGTTAAGCAAGTGTCTCACAGTACTCATAAGAAACTGACAGCCTGCCTGCAGGGACAGCAGGGGACAGATGTGGACAAGAGATCAGTCAAATCACCCTCAGTATGTTTTCACTTCTAAGACCTGATGGATTTCATGTTTTATAGTGTTATGTCTCATTATAAAAACATTGGAGCACTCTTTCACTCCTTTTTTCTCTTTCTCTCTCCGTGGACAGAAAAAGTTGCCCCTGTCAACTCTGGCTCAGTGTATGGTGGAGGGGGCTGCGGTGTTGGGAGATGACTCACTCCTTGGGTAAGAATTTATTCTCTCTCTCTGTCTCTCTCTCTCTCTCTCTCTCTCTCTCTCTCTCTCTTTCTCTCTCTCTCTCTCTCTCTCTCTTTCCTTCTCTGTATCTTTCTCTATCTTCTGCCCTCTCTTTTAGACACACACACACACACACACACATTATTATGCTATTGCTCTGTTCTCAATGTCAGTCTCCTATCTCATCAAATTGTCCCCACGCTTTGCGGAGGGTTTTATTTATTGTCCTGTGTGTTGGTGGTGCAGTAAGATGCTGAAGCTGTGTGGGGAGACAGAAGAGAAGCTGGCTCAGGAGCTCATCTTATTCGAGTACCAGATTGAGAGAGATGTGGTGGAACCTCTTTACGTGCTGGCTGAGGTATGACTACCCTTAACCACAGTCATCCCCCAAACCCCACTGTGCTTTACACACGGCTGTGCATTCATACAGCCAACCTTATCCCAATCAGACATGCTGCTCCACTGCGAATAGCATAATGCTCTTATGTCCGCTTTACGTATTATCCTCCTAGCGGAGAGCTGCTCATTTAGGTTTAGTACATTTTTTTTTTTCCCCTAGCGAAACCTTGTACAGCTACCTGTGAGGAGTCTTCATCGTGGAGTGATTAGTGACTTTCTTATGCGTTTTATTCCGTCTACAGGTGGAAATTCCAAACATACAGAAACAGAGAAAACACTTAGCCAAGCTTGTTTTGGACATGGACTCGGCACGGACACGGTAGGAATAGATCCCTCATACGGATTCATGTGTTCATTGCGTTGTTTATGTTTCCTGTCCGATGGCATCTTACCTCCTCCCCACCTTTAGATGGCAGCAGTCGTCCAAGTCGTCCAGTCACCCCAGCAACCTGCAGCCGGGCGGGGCCAAAGCCGACGCCCTCCGAGAGGAGATGGAGGAGACGGCCAATCGGATGGAAATCTGTAGAGTAAGACAAGCCGCAATCTTCAGTGTCATCAAATCTACATGCATAACACTGTTATTAATAACACCAATCATAAACTTATTAATTTTTTTATTTGCTTACTTACATACTCACTTATTTGTCCCCCCTGTTTACTCAGGACCAGTTGTCAGCAGACATGTACAATTTCGTGGCCAAAGAAATAGACTATGCAAACTACTTCCAGACGGTAAGTGCATCTCTTTACAGTAAAGGGTAAACAATGTTTCCAGAATATCGAAAGGCAATCTATTAGCTTGTCAAAAGAACAAGCCTGTGGTGATGTTTATGTAGCAGAAGGCTAAAGAGAGTGCTGAGGGCAGCACTTACTGTCTGTCCTCTCTCTCTCTCTCTCTCTCTCTCTCTCTCTATCGCTCTCTCTCTGCAGCTTATCGAGGTTCAGGCGGAGTATCACCGGAAATCTCTGGAGATTCTGCAGAGTGTCCTGCCTCAGATCAAAGCTCACCAGGGTAAGTGTTTCACACATGTTAGTAATGTGTCTTCTCCCCCGGTTTGCCGTCATCTGTTTCCCACACATGCGTAGGTGTTTCTTTGTGTGTTTTCTGTGTGGATGTCAGCCAGGTGTTTGTGTGTACATGTGTGTGTGTGTGTGTGTGTGTGCGTGACTGTGTGTATGCGTGTGTGTGTGTGGGTGTGTGAATGTATGAGCTTGTGCATGTGTGTATGCATGCGTGTGTGTGTGTGTGTGCCTCTGTATATAATATTTTTGGCTGGTGTTGTGTAGAGGCGTGGATGGAGAAGCCGTCCTATGGGAAGCCTTTGGAGGAACACCTGACCATCAGCGGTCGAGAGATCGCTTTCCCCATCGAAGCCTGCGTCACCATGCTGCTGGAGTGTGGCATGCAGGAGGAGGTCAGTCCTCTGTCCCGTAAACCACTGCCGAAACACGACCAAACCAAACGTACCAGCTCAGTTAATATCAACATCTCCTCACCTCCGTCCACTCTGTCAGCCTTAACAACAGGGCACTGCTCGAAGAGACTCAGTTGAACAACTATAATTAGAAACATCTGTACAGTTTTACAATCAATGAAATTCTGCCATGTTTTTGTGGGACATTTGTATTGAACCTTTTTTTTGTTGTTTTGTTTGAATGAGAGAGTCTAGCCTTTGACACGCTGACTGTTGTGTGTTCAGGGTTTGTTCAGAGTAGCTCCCTCTGCCTCTAAACTGAAGAAGCTGAAAGCCTCTCTGGACTGTGGGGTCTTGGATGTGCAGGAGTACTCGGCCGATCCACACGCTATAGCCGGTGAGCCTATATCCAACTCTGTATCTTTTTTCCTAGGAAAAAAAAAATCTAGTCTCATATCTTCTCACGTGTCATTTTTTAACCACTTCTGATGCTTTAAACGTAGTATGGTTCACAGTGGTTTTGACCCCAAAGTCTTTCCCGTTTAACTCTGCCCACGGTTAGATCCATCTCATCATTTTTTCCCCTTTAGTATGACTCACCCCTGCCCGCTGGTGCTGACCGGCACTGCACAGAGACTTATGGGAAAGTGACTGCATGCATTGCTCTGAGCTTGTAAGAATGAGGACGCTTAGTACACTCTGCCAATATTCAGGCCAGAGAAAACCACACCTCCCCTCTGGCTTCAATAAGACATACTCCATTTGAATCTCTCTCTCTTCTCTCTTTTTCTCTCTCTCCCTTCCTCTCCCTCTCATCCTTCTCTCTCCCTCTCTCTGTTTGTCTGTCTGTTTCTCCTTCCCTCTCCCTCCACCCCTCTCTTTCTTTCTCTTTCCCTCTCTCTCTCTCTCTCTCTCTCTCTCTCTCTCTCTGTCTTTTCTGGTTTTCCTTCTCTTACTCCTTCTCTTTTTTCCCTCTTTTTTTTTCTCGTCTCCTTCTTTCCTGTTCTGTTGTCTCGTTCAGGGGCTCTGAAATCGTACCTTCGGGAACTCCCGGAACCTCTCATGACCTCTGAACTCTATGATGAGTGGATACAGGCCTCAAAGTAAGCAAGAACACCATACCATGCCGCAATCTGCATTCGTACTCTGTTCGAGCTCACCTCTACAACGTCTCACTCAGACGAGTAGAAGGCCAAGTTTTATTGTGTGTGATTTGATAGTCATAGTGAATATAAGATACAAGTATGGAGTTTGCTGTAAAATATGCATCTTGTTCTATATGACTATATCTGTGTTATCCTTCTTCCTATGAGAGCAGAGCATTCTTTTTTTTTTCCTCTTTAGTATCCAGGACATGGACAAAAGACTACAAGCTCTGCTGGCTGCCTGTGAAAAACTACCCCCTGACAATTTGAACAACTTCAGGCAAGTGAACTTTTGGGGTGTTTTTTTTTTTCTTCTTCTTCTTCTTCTTCCTCTACTTCGATTTCTTCCTCTGTGCTGTCTTTGTCTGTCTGCATCTCTTTTTCTGTCTCTGAGTCTCTCTGTCTGTCTGTCTGTTAGGCAAACTGCCCATGCCATAGACAACAAAGCCAAGAACTTACGAGAAACAGCAGGAGCTTACATTAACGTCACAAGTCTCTCAGACAGACAGAATCCTCATTGACAGACAGCTGGGATGTTTCAGCTCATTTGATTCATTTCTGGATGTGCTGAGAAACTTATTAGCCCTGCAGTGGGTGTTTGTATCCTGGCTCTTGACTTAAGCCCTTTCTTCATAACGTATTGAACCGATTGCATTGCAGCTTTTTGTCGCGAGGATAAATTCTACCTTTGACTCTGTCTGTCTGGGATGAATGATTTCTTTGTTGCAACAAAAGGAGCATGAGAAATTGCTTCCAGCTTCCAATTGACCAGCTTCAGTGCTATAATAATTCCAATGAGCTCCCAATCAAAATGAAGGGAGAGAGAGAGAGAGAGTGAGAGAGAGAGAGAGAGAGAGAGAAAGAGAGGGGGAGAGAGAGAGAGAAAAGGGGGGTGTAGGATTGCATATAAAGCTATTTTATACTTCTTTCCATATTTCTAATTCTATTTTGATTTCTATTGTCTTGTTTTTGAATTTATGAAAGTACTAGCTTGTACAGTGAAGGTTTGACGCGTAAATGTTTTGAGGTTAATCGTATGTCTGGAATGCTTTTACTCGCTCCACTGTACCTGGGTTTGGGTCCCACGAGTCCAGCACTGTAAAATATTGATAAGAATCTGAGACAGGAATAGCAGATGTGAGTGCAAACACAGGAGCTAGAAAAAAAAAACGAAGAATATAACTTATTTACCATTTGCCTGCTTTTCTTCCAGATATTTGATCAAATTTTTAGCCAAACTCACTGAGTACCAGGATGCTAACAAAATGACTCCAGGTAACATCGCTATAGTGTTGGGTCCCAACCTGCTCTGGTCAAATTCAGAAGGGTAAGTTGAGGTTTTCTTCTTAGCAGCTATTGGATGTTTGTGTTATTCTGTGTTGTTTTATTTGAGCCAATAAACCTGACTGATGTTAAGTTGGCAAGTGACATCTGTGCGTGTGTGTGTGTGTGTGTGTGTGTGTGTGTGTGTGTGTGGGTGTGTGTGTTTAACGAGATGTAAGGTGTGCGTTTTAAGTGGTTTGTTGCTCTCATCAGGAACATGACTGAAATGATGACCACAGTATCTCTGCAGATCGTCGGCATCATAGAGCCCATTATACAACACGCAGACTGGTTTTTCCCCGGAGGTGAGAGATAAACACACACACACACACACATGCAGCAGACACACACATGACACTGTCACGCAAGCACGTTCACCCGCCGCTGTGGGATGTGAACTGGTTTTCCTCTTCCGTTCTAAGATATTGAATTCAACCTGACGGGCAGTTATGGAAGCCCCATCCACACCAACCACAACTCCAACTACAGCTCCATGCCTTCGCCGGACATGGACCAATCAGAGCGCAAGCAGCAGCACGACCAGGGTCGACGCCCACTGAGCGTGGCCACCGACAACATGATGCTTGAGTTCTACAAGAAGGACGGGTATGCGCTAACGGGCACTGGGCTGTTTAAGCCTCTAATCGAGTCATTTTTCACCTCTGCATTTTGACAAACTGCATCCCTCTGCATATCCAACTGCACTCCGCTTTCCTACCTCAACACACAAAGAGCTCAGTTTAATGCTCTCTCTCTCACCTGCTAGAAAGCCACTCAGTAAGATAACATTTTAAAATTCACTGGCACGGTAACGTTTTGGTAAGAGTAGGGCATCTTAAGCCTGTCAATCATTTGCCATTGCATGACCCTCCTGCCTCATCAGTGCTAATTAGCAGGGCAACGCATCTTAAACTCTCTAGGAAGCAATCCCCCCACCCCCACTTATTTAAATAGAATCCACTACCTGGTCCCATGCCACTGGATTGGCACCGTCTCTATAGCAACGTGACTGGTTATGCGACGAAAGGCCACACCTGACTTGTCACATTCTCTGGGTGCTGTATTTCTCCCGCTGAGACGCCCGAGGCAAACGGCAGATATGCCCGACTTAGCCCGACGCCGCCTGCAATGCGTCAGCAGGTGAAAAACTGCTGGGTTTAGAACAGACTGCTCAGTTCTAAAGCTCTCACAAACAGTCAAAAATACTTTTCTCTCTCTCTCTCTCTCTCTCTCTCTCTTACTATCATCTGTCTATCTACTCTTCGTCCACTTTAGTGCAACTTTGACTGTCGTAGCTTGGCCAGTTTTAATTGGTCTGCAGAGAGATTTAAAAAAATCCCAAATCTGCTATTTAGGAGACGGCCCGTGTTTTAAGTAGGAGACAAGAGAGCAGAGGTCTCTTTGTTTACATAATCTGTCTGTGGGACAGGCCTGAGCTAATTAGAGCAAATGAGGCCCTTAATAGTCTCTCAGCTGGAGAAAGCGCTAGCTGCTTATTTGAGCCGGCATGTTTTCACCTCTGGAGCTGCGCCCTTCCCTCGACTGACACTTTCAGACCCGTTCCCCCTTATCTAACCCCTCACCCCCT
The DNA here is from genome assembly GCF_902362185.1 of Chanos chanos. Lineage (NCBI taxonomy): Eukaryota > Metazoa > Chordata > Actinopteri > Gonorynchiformes > Chanidae > Chanos > Chanos chanos. The sequence continues at coordinate 16,087,661 of NC_044507.1, forward strand.
CCCATACTCTCCCTCCACTGTGCACAACTGTCCACACCTGTCCGTTTGTCTAGACATCGCCATGGTGATAAACTCGTTGAACTGTGACCCTTAATCTACTAACCCCTGTTCCTTTGTCCATCCAATGCAGCATTAGGAAGATTCAAAGGTACAGTCTTGTATGTTTTATTCTCCGCTCTGTTTTATTCTCTCTCTCTCTCTCTCTCTCTCTGTGTGTGTGTGAGTGTGTGTGTGTGTGTGTGTGGTATTGTCTGTGTATCTCTCTTAGTTGTTTATGATTAATGACTTATTTTCTATCTCTCACTCTCCCTCTCTATCTGTGTGTGTGTGTGTGTGTGAGTGTGTGTGTGGTATTGTCCCTGTATGTCTCTTAGTTGTTTATGATTAATGACTGATTTTTCTATCTCTCTCTCTCTCTCTCTGTGTGTTTGCAGTGTGGGGGTTAGGGTAATGGATACGTCCTGGGTCAGGGGAAAGGGTACATCTACACTGGCACGTAAGGCTTCCTCCACCCCTCCCAGCATGCAGGGGCCTGGGTCCCCAGCAGACGCTCTCATACCCGAACAACCAGGGGAGCTCGCCACCTCTCTGTCTCCTACTCCGCCACCCGCAGACAGGGGCAGGTAAGGGAGCGCCTTGCCGTCAACCACATCATCATCATCATCGTCATCATCATCATCGTCATCATCATCATCCGTCTTTTTGTTGTCAGAGTGAACCCACCACAGTCTCTCTATTCATTCCCTTTCAGTCCTTATTTTAACTGTTGTATATTCTGTGCAGTAATTTACCACTGCACAGTAACATTTTGTTCCTCTTACATGTCTCTTATACCACTTGTCTGTTTCTTTCTTTTCATAGTTCTCTGTCTTTCTCCTCTCTTATTTCTGTCTGGACGCCTATAATTAATCTCATTTTTGAGATCATCTCACAACTGATTTCATTTTTGATCCGTGTCATTTCGAACAGTAAATTGTTGTCTCCCATAATCTTATCAGAGCTGAGTCAGGATCGATCAACAGTAATTCAATACATCACGTTACATAATATGTATCATTTCAAATGGCAAAAGATTTCATGTCGTTGTTCCATAAATCATTTCCAGCTTGTTAACCCGAGAGATGAATGATGTATCTACCAACTTTAGCTATCTCACCCCAGCATACCCATCCCTTCTCTCACGTTCACCTCGCTAACTGCTGTTCAGAGGGGTTTTTTGTGACTGTTGAAAGTGTTTGGCTGGCTTGCTTTGCTCTCTGTCACTCTTTCAGCCATTGAAAGGGTTTTGTGTCTGAGTTACACTGCTCTAGGTTTAGCGGATGAATCATCAGTATTAGTTTTATGCACCTTGTTATAATGGAGGGTCATTATTCTTGTTTTTTATTAGTCACAGAAGAGAGCTTGTTGCCGCGTTTAGATGGGGAGGCTTGCGGTTTAAACTGAAACTGTCTCTCGACTTGGTGCAGTGTCCAGACACAAGGTCATGCTTAGCTCATCAGAGAACAGTGTTTTTTTTTAACAAATACAGTGTTTTCTGTGTGATTTTTTTTTAAAAGGAATCTGAAACGTGTCATTCTAAGCTTCCCTTTCCTTTGCTTTTGCTGCGTGAAAAGCTCCCTTTGGGCTAAATTTTTTTTTTTTGGTTGTTTTTTTTTTTTTTTTTTTTATTCATCGCCCCGCACTGAAATTAACACTCATCGCAGCTTGAGACAAAAACATTTTCTAGAAACTCACTTTTCTAATTTCCTAAACATTTTCTGAGATAAATACAGTAATGAAATTGAATATGTGATATAGTACTACAAGAGTAGACAAAAAGCTGGACGTGAAAAATTCCACGTTTTTTTTTTCTCTCTGTCGTTGTCATTCGTGTCCCTGTGCAGTTACTAGAGCTGTCTTTCCTCTGTCTGCTCTTTATTGTTTTAATATCTGCAGCTCTGACGACGCGTCGCCCAATCGCTCGGACTCCTCTCACGCCTACCCGTCCCACGGGGAGGAGCGGCCGCCCCCTCCTTACCCCTCCTCTTCCTCCTCTTCCTCTTCTTCCTCTCACACAGCCCCCCACCACTTCTACCCCAAACCCCCCCCTTGCGCTCGGCCCGTGGCCCCAGGCCCCGAGTCCCAGCCTCCAGGTTCCCCCCCACCGCCCCTTCGCTGGTCTGGCTTCAGCCCGCCTCAACCCCCTCCCTCTTCCTCTTCCTCCTCTTCTTCGTCCTCACTGGACATCAACTCTAACCCCAAGCCCAGCTGCCTGCACTTTCCCAAACACGGCCCCGCGTGTGACGCACCGCACATTGCACCACCTGACACTAACACTTCGCCCCTCTACATTAAAACACCCCTCGTGCTGACCCGACACGACGTTTCCCTCGGCAACCCCCCTAGCCTCCCTTCCTCCGCCCCCCCACCGTGGGCTGCCTGTCCATGCGCCCGTGAGAGAGGACCCCCCAGGTTGACTAGGTAAATACGACGCCTGCGTCCACCCACCCTGCCTCAGCAACACACTGACGGCCGTCCTGGCTCCGCCCCCTGCCCACACACACACTGCCAGAGTGGCCTCTCCGAGGCGCCAACGCACTGGCTCACCCCTTAATCTTGTCGATTTTTTTTTTTTTATTATTATAGATATATATTATTTGTCTTTCTTGCTGTTCCAATCTCATATCTCAGATTCTGTAACATTCTCGTTGTCCAAGGAAGCCTCTCATGGGGGTTGCCTAGCAACTGTGGATGTTACTTTGCTTTTAGAGAAAATGGATCCTGGCGTAGAGTAGAAATGAATACATGACTCATGCAGCATATGGTTGTTTAGAAGCATATGAATGTATTTATCATCCACATTGCTGTAAAATGAAACGCCATATACTAACTTTTTCGGTCATTTTAAGAGAATGTAAACGAGTTTAAAAACAGAGGAGTTTTGGTCAAAAAAAAAAAAAATTAATGTTGGAAGGCCCCAGACACAAAACCTTTAAAAACCATGATCCATCTGCTCATGGCTCATCACCCATGTTCTGGGACTTTGGAGCTAAAGGTTGAGATAATTCATTGGTATTGTGCTTGGGCATAATACATATATACCACAAACTGTATTTCTTCAAATGACAGCTGGATGGGTATCATATCTGATCTGCCTCAAGGTTTGAGAAGAAAACCCACACAGTCCCTAATGCACATCCTCCCTCAAATGTGGGCCAAAAGTTTAATTGAGCAGGGAATAGCACACATTACTGATCTTTTTTTAGAATATTAGTCCCCCCCAATTGTTTGAAAGGTTGCAGCCAATGTCACATGAATACTTTAAAATTCTATTAGCAAGTCACACACATCATCAATGTAAAAATCCCTATTAAGAGTTAGTCATACCAAACAGGACAGCATGAATCATTATCCCAGTGTGTGTGTGTGTTTGTGTGTGTGTGTGTGTGTGTGTGTGTGTGTGTGTGTTTGAACGAACCTGCCTGAGAAAGGTTCTCCTCCCCATATTCTTCCATTGGTCCTCATGCTGAAGTCTTCCATGTGAGTGTGTGTGAGACACATGCAAGGTTGAGTCAGTGAGCTCTGCTGGATCTGCACAAACAGGTTGGGCTCTGGACTGAAGATAACAGAGTGGAAAACAAGCGGTGCAAACCCAGCCATATGAAGGCTAAATGTGTGGCATGTGGGTGTGTGTGTGGGCGTGTGGGTGTGTGTGTGTTGTATGTGCACAAGGACACTCTGTCTCTGCTGCCGATGAAGATGAGAAATACACTCAGGCTTTTTCCACCTTCATCTGTCTTTGAAAATAAACACACATGCAGACGCACACATGCACACACACATACGCACACGCACCCGCGCATACAAATACACACACAGGCACAAACACAAACACACACACACACATTTACACATTCACACACACACATAGACATACACACATACGCACACGCGCATACAAATACACACACAGACACGTGCACATACACAGGCACAAACACAAACACAAACACACACACACACACACACACATTTACACATTCACACACACACATAGACATACACACATGCATGCACGCATGCACACGCACACACATGAACATTTGCAGCAGGACAATTAAGATGAGGATAAAGATGATAACGAAAGCAGCTTCATTAATATTCAATTTAAATGTGTATTTTACTGATGAGCAGGTGAAAAGCAGTTAGTTATTGATTAAAACATCAGAGAGAGATGTTATTAGTAAATATTATGAATGAAAATGAGGAGGGAAGAAAAGAACAGTGCTGTGTGAGTGATCCTCGTGCACTAAAACAGTCAGTAATACAAGCGTGGATACAGATCAAATTCTTTCAGTCATGTTCCTCTCTCCCTCCAGCACTCTGAAAAGCAAGGAGCTCTCCCCTGTGATTGGCCACAAGGCTGTGCAAGTGACTGGACCAACAGTGCCCCCTGTCAGCGGCCAGCAGAGCAGCAGCCAGTCACCTCATTCTGCAGAGCACAGCCCCCACACCCTGCGCAAAGGTCCGCCTACACCCCCTAACACTCCACATTCACCATCACCGGTGTCATTTTGTATTTACATTTAACGAGTTTGTAGATTTCGTCTTTTTTTCTTATTCCTTTTTTCTTTTTATCTCTTTCTGCAGCCTCTAAGAAGCTGGCCCCTGTCCCGCCCAAGGTCCCCTACGCCCCATCTGGGGGGATGTCAGACCAGTCCACAGGTCAGCCGTCACCGGTCAGCCTGTCCCCCACTCCCCCCAGTACCCCCTCCCCGTACGGACTGGGCTGTCCCCCCGGACACGCACCCGCGTCCTCCCCCGGCCAGACCCCCATGGGGGCCTCCCATTCCCTGTCCTCCCCACCCTCTCTGACCGGCACCCTCACCAAATCCAGGCCCACCCCAAAGCCAAGGCAGAGACCGAGCCTGCCCCCACCTCAGCCTCCCACCGCCCCCCCAGGCCTTTCGGGCCCAGCCCCCCAGCCCCTGGAGCAGGGCCTGCTGGACGGAATGTCTCCCGGGGAGAGCATGTCCACAGGTAAACATGTCGCCGTGGCGACCCCACGGTTGGGAATCCAGCGTTCCTCTCTCAAACTGTCTGTTTCACCGTCCTACGCAGGTGATGGACTCTGACTGACCTGACTGGCGCACCTGTAAAATGTGAAAAAGAGTTCTGTCTTTTCTCTCCCCCAAGTTCATTCTGATAGCATTAAACTGACTGTGAGAGGTGGTTTTAGATTCAGTCATGAACGAGACGAATTCTGATTGTGTTGATGATTGTGCTCTGACTTTTCTTCAGGATAATGTGAAAAACACAAACTTGAACAAGGGAAGTGAAGGGAATATACCCTGAGCATAGGCTCTTAGCTGTCTGACTTTAACCCACAGTATTTTAGCGGTTACTTTCTCTACTGTGCCAGACTTTCACGATGAAACCTTGACGGTGCAGATTATAGAGGCCTTTTGTCGTTTTTTCTTGAGAGGCCTTCTCGTTGAGTCCAACGCCAACTCTGGCGTCCAGTTCTGGCATTGTTCTCTCTCTCTCTCATTTGAAGCTCTGAGGTGTGTCTTGTCAGTCATTCTCCTCTTTGCTCACTCTGATTGATGTATGACTCTTTTGTCCCCTACCCATCGTCGTGCACCTTGCAGCTGTGTGAGGCCAGGGACTGAGTGTGGGCTAAGTGTGAGAGGGACGTTTAGGGTAAGCCAGACCTGCTGTGCCCGCGCCATAAGCCTCATCTCACCGCCACCGCCTGGCCTGGTGCTGTGGCTGCCTCTGGGGCCTCCTGCAGCCTGTTCTCTACAAACCTCTTTACCTTTAGCAAACTCAAATCTCTGTTTTCTGTCTTCTGTCTCTCTCTCTCTCTCTCTTTTCTTTTTTCTCTATCTCTCCCATTCTTCTCCCTCTCTCTCTCTCTCTCTCTCTCTCTCTCACTCCTCTCTCTCTCTCTCTCTCTCTCTCTCTTTCTCTCCCTGTCTCTTTCTCTCTCTCTCTGTATTTCTGTGTCTGTACTCTTTGGAGCTGTGTGCTGTCTGTGTGCCATTGCTGCTTCATTCTCTAAGTGCCGTCTGTGCATGGTGTTGAGACCAAGCTGTGCATGGCTTACGGACTACCCAGAGTGCACCACACATTCTCAACGTTAGCGCTTTTCCAAGGTGCCCCCCTCCATCTTACTGACTCCCACTCCCACTCTCGCCCCTCGCCCCATCCCGCCTTCCGCGCCAGCCCCACCCCCCACCCCACCCCTGTCTCTAAGGTGGGCACAGGTAACCCTTCCCCCTCAAACCCATCCCCACGACCCGGGCCCGTTGCTGGGCGATGTCCGCCCGTCTCCTCTCGCTCTCTCTTTCTCTCTCTTAAGATACCGTCCTTTCTCCATCTCATTCTTACACAGGGGAGGTCATCACAATCAGAAAACAGCCTATGCAGCTGTCTCTTCAAAACCAGACCAAGCTAAAAGATACTTTATGTTGCCTCAGACTCACTTCACATCCATTTTGTTGTGTCTCTGTGTTAAGTATTTTGGTCTTTTTGTGGTGAACATGAAGTGAATGTCATCTGTGATAATTCTGTAACATGTCTTCACCAATTCCTTTTACAATATTTTATAGATTTTTTTTTTTCGAAAGTGTGTCTGTTAATTTGATATTTTAGAGTACCGGAATAAACTATAACAACAAGTATTCATATCAAATTGTTTTAAAAATACATATTTTATTCCTTTGCTCTTGAATAGATTATGTGACAGAATCCCTGTGTAGAATGTCAGGAACCAAACATTCTCCAGCTTTCTCCTTCAGTGAAACCTTCGCTGACTAGATCAAACTATGCCTTTGGATAAAAAAAAACTGAATCTCCTTTCTTTTCTTTTTTTTTCCTTCTCTTTTCTTCTTCACACGTCATCGTCATCGTCAATGTCTTCTTCATTACAATAATCACAATCGCATTTGTTCCGCTTGTCACCCCCCCCCTCGTACGCTGACCATTGTGGGCGTCCCCCTCCATTCCCATGACCCCACAGCAGATCTCTTCAGTTTGGAAATCCCCCCCATTAACGTCAACCTGGACAGCCTGCTGGACGAGTTCAGGGTCGCCCCTTGCCGGGGCTCCCTGACCGTGGCCGGCCCTTCGGAAGGACAGCCCGTGTCTGAAGAAGAGTCCCAGAGCACCATGCTATGACCCGTTGAGCCCACCCAGCAGCCTGCCAGCTCCGGCGGAAGATTCTCTCTCCCCTCTCTCCATCCTCACGAGGTCCAACAGACAGACAGGCAAGCCTCCACCTAACCCAACACGCTCTCACCGCTAGAACCGGATCTTCTGTCACGTCTGCCACTGAACCAAACGGGAAAAAAAAAAATTACTGCTCCAGATCACTAATAGTGTATACGTTCCTACAGCTACACAACATGTGCCATAGAGGAGTAATTAGGACGACTCACAGAACAGAACGCCACTCGTCTGAAGTGCTTGTAATGTGAAGGGGAATATGCCTCGTTATGCATATCGTTTTTGTCTTTCATTTCCCCTTTTCTTTCTTCTTTTTTTTTTTTTTTTTTTATTGCGTCAGTGCATTTACCTTTGCTTTCATGTTCTGCCTTACCAGAGCCTGCTATTTAGATTGCAATACAGTGGACACATTGGAATGTGTTTGTTGTTTTGATTCCAGGTGTTTGACTCCAGAAGAACCTCATATTCTGCTTTGTCTTATGTGGGTGGAACAGAAAGCTGTCCTCAGGGAAAAAGAGGATAGCGCTAGTTTGTATTCCTGACAGGGTCTAAGGGAGGGGTAGCTATTTTTCTATCCTCACGGTCAAAAGGATGGCCATGGTTGTGTATGGCGAGCAGCAATATTTCAGTCTAGAGTCCTGTTATGATCTGACCTGCTGCTTTCTCTCTCTCTCTCTCTCTCTCTCTCTCTCTCTCTTTCTCTCTCTCTCTCTCTCTCCCTGTCCTGCTGACATAACACACATGCACACACATGCATTTTACATAAACAACAATACACCACTGCTTTAATACATGCAACTGCTTAGATATATCTGAGTAACTGGTTAGTGTGTGCACTTACCCATCCCAGTACAGTGCAATAATGCCTTTAGAAGGTGCAAAATACTCTCACAGTCTTAAGACTTGGATCTTTACTGGTGGTGCTGGTGTACCGCACAAATGTTCATAGACCATAACCAGGACTGAACTAGACTTCATTCACACATCTCTTTCTGAATGCACAACCTGTAGTCATTAATTATTCTCGTTATTCACCTAGTTTCAACTTTCAGGCTCAAAAATCCACCCACCAGCCCTGTGTAAATAAAAAAACCTGTACATACAGCTTTGTAGATACATGCCATGAGAAAGATGAGATGAAAAGGCAAATATGAATTATACATATATTGATATATGTTATATGTCATATTTATCTTGTATAGAAATAATGTTCCAAAATAATTTGGTGTTATTTTGTCCCTGTGCACTAAGTTGCCAGATTCACACACACACACATGCACACACACACGGACACACAGAGAAACCGTGAGCTTTTGCACTTTTGTAAGCCATGAACTAATACTGTAATCACACAAATGCAGCAAAGAGAGAGATTCTGATTTTTTTTCCCATTATGAACAAACAGATAACTGGTAACATGAGGAGATCTCACATAGCCTTAAATATAAACTGCTATATAATACTTACATACATACATACATATATATACATATACATATATATAGATATATGTGTGTGTGTGTGTGTGTATATTACACCTACATTTGTTTCTTAAAGTTTGAATTCTAGTCTGTCCAAAATGCATTGCATATTATAGACAGAATCTGCTCTATTTTTTTCTGCATTATGAAGATATCGTTGATTTCCTTGAGGATCTCATTAAGTGCAATGCTCACTTTTATAGATAATGTTTCCACACTTTGAAATGAAGAAAGATACGTGATTTTTCAGAGCGCGTTTCACACGCCGACAAATCCGTAGTTACCGTGAGTTTCACTGCCTTTCACAGTGCTACTGTCTCCCCAGAGAGAATCAAAGCATTGGCCAAGCACACACACACAGTTCAGACAACGCGGGGTATATCGGAAATGGCTTTTTTTTCTGTATTGCGGGAGGGGGGGGCCATTTACCGAATTGCAGAAAGAAATAGATGCTGCAGTTCCTCACTCAAACCTTACAGGACACAACATGTCATTCAAAGTGCAATTACAACGTATCCCCGGTAACCCTTAGGAGAAGAAGGGGCCAAACCTAAGAGAGATCAGAAATCTATTCAGAAGTCTCATGGCTTTTTTTTTTTTTTTTTTACGTTTGTTTTTCTTGTTTTCTCTTCTACTACTTCTTCTTCTTCTGTTGTGTTTGCATAATTCAGGGACAAAAACTCAAGAAGAACTATTCTCCGAATTTGTATGGTATGCCTCAGTGTGTGTTATTTTCATGAAGATTAATGGTGATTGAGTACTATTAATAGTTGTAGTGATTATACAATGATAATTGCAAGTGGCCTCACATTAGATATTTATGTCCTACAGCTATTGGCGAGTTTTGTGTGTACTTGAGGTTTTGTCTGTATTGGTTTTTATAAGTGTTCTGTGAGGGGGGCAGGGGCGTCTGTGTGAGAGCGCTGATTGAATGTGTCAAACTCTTTACCCAGGTTATTCGCTGAGGTAAAGCCTAAGTAAATATCTGATAGCAGTTGCAATAGAAGCATGATTTTTTTGTTATTTTTCATTCCTATGCTGACACAGGGCTCTGGTTGTTGTGGCAGCGAATGCTTATGATAAAGAAAAAATGTTTGATGATGATGAAGAAAAGGGGAGAGGTCTGTCCTGTAAATGCACTTGGCTCAGAGTCAAGTGTGGAGCTCTCGCAGTTATTACCATGTATTTTCACCACGTACATTGTAAATCAAATCATAATCTACATGTTCATCCATAGTGCTACTATCAATTAGGACATTTTATGTATCAAAAAGTAGGAGTCCATGACAAACAGTATTGAAAATGAGGTAATTTAATATTCACAATACATTTTTAATTCAGTGACATTCGTTCATAAAGGATGAAGTTTTCAAAGTGGAGACCAGTTAAAATGAATTTTCACATTATTCAGAATGACACAAAACAGAAACAAAGCATGGTTCTGGACAATTAAATACATTAACAGATAAATAATCGTTAGAACAATCGAAATCATTATTTCTCACCACTTGCTTGTTTGCATCTCATCTTGCGAGAGCCTGCCTCTTGACTTTTTTCTTTTCTTTTTGTTTTTTTTTTTTTTTTGTTTTTTTTGAAAGATCAAAGAACGAGTGTGATAAGAGCATGCATGCACATTGTTAGTCACTTTTGATATTTCATGATTCCTGTCAGCCACCTTACTTTGGACGAAAATGTATTTGTTACAAGCAGACAATGGATGGCCTCGAGGACTCGCGTGAAGAGGTCACGGAAAGGTCATAAGCTCATTTATGAGTGCACATCATACAAGGACGAACAGCCTCTCCCCTGCTTCCACTACTCATGTACAAATCTGCCTGTAAGTCAAAATCCACCCCCCCATCCCCCACCCCCCTTCCTCAGCTTAGCATATCAAGTGAAACAACACAGTCTGTACTATGAAGCCTATCGCAGTCCTTCTCAGAATGTCAGAAATATAGATATATTAAACTCTACATTTGTAATAATCATTGTGTCAGGTGTTTTTTTTTTTTTCTTGTTTTTTTTAAAGAATTTTAATGTGGGAGGTTTCAATCAGCGTACAGTTCACACAGAAAGTTTTCTTGTTGCTCTCGCCTCACAATGCGCGGGTTGAATAAACTCGCCCTTAAGATTCTGCTCTTACCGTTTGCGCCTTCTCACAGCTTCTCAAAGACAAAGTGCAGTAAACTCACACAACAGACAGACTTCTCATAATATAGTTTGTCCTTCATAAGACAAATAACAAATAAGAAGATACTTTAGATCTGCCTTTTTTAACTGAAAAATAACCAGAATGTTGTTGGACCAGTACTTTTCCAGTACATTTAATTCACTATCTTAGCACTCTCCCTTAGCTTCCCTGATAAGTGCTGACAGGTGTAACATGCTAACCTGTGTGACAAGATCTACTGGATAAACAAGGGCGTGTGTCTGGAATTAAGAAACAATGAGTGAGCTCTTAGGTATGGCAAGCACAGGGAACACACTTTCAGGGAACACTCTGCTACCCACCCTCCTTACACAGAAACCAAAATACTGGTAGACACCCTGTATTCTCTCTCTCTTTTCCCAATCTAATGTTTATCATAGCAACAGGTCACAATAGCCTCCTAAGTTTCAGTTAATTACCTACTGACCCATTTCATATTTTGCAAACAGGTCAAAATCTCAGATCAGTTGTTTGCATGACGTTATGCATTAAGCATCTCCATGCGTGAAATGTTAATCAAACCAGTTACTGAAATTCTAAGCACGTTCATGAAAGGATATTTATTGCTGAAGGACCTACACGTATGTTTCTGGAGCTCTCTTAAATAAGGCTTCAAGAGTCATTAGGAAATTTACAAAGAGTGACAATATATGACTCAGCATTTCTTTAAAAGAAAGCAAAATGGAAATATTCAAAAATCAGTCACTTTCATTTTCTTCACAGTGGCCAAGTTGAATTACATCCACGCAATTTAAGTTTTTGAATTTGACCTTGTAAAAAAATAAATGTAGTTGAAGACATAGAGTATGTCATTGTCCTAGTAACATCAGTGACTGGATTTTTCCCCAGATACGAGCCTTAATGACTTCACACGCTCTATTCAGCCAAAATAAAGTGCTTTGACGAACATTAACTATTCACTCTTATCAGTCATTGCAACTTCGCTTCATGCCAACAGGATCCATGGCGCTGTTGCTGCCACTAACGCCAGTAAAGTAAAAGTTATTAGCAAGATCAACAAGCAATTTGAGGTCGAACAAATCCTCCGACGGTGGGACCTGCCCAGAGGAAGAACTGTCACAACATTGACCGCATCATCCTCAGTCATAGGTCGACCCAGATCACTGATGATAAAGACCTGTGAGCAATTATTGTCGGAACTGGACTGGTTCTGGTCGCCCAGTCGTGATGAAGCCCATCTCAGACACTGACCAACCCGACTCTGCGTGTTCGGTCCCAGCCCAGCACTTGAACCTCTGCTGTAAGATGATGAATGCGTGTGAGATGCAAGTTGAGCAGACACCGGAACTTTCAAAATCCTTGTGCCACGGGGCTCTGGCCCAGTTGTTATTAAGACTCCATGCTGTTGGATGATGAATGTGAGATGCCTGCAAACAGGACAAACGATACTGTCTCTAGTGCTGCCGTCGTCTACATTCTTACAAACAAGAGTTTTAACCAAGCAGTCGTGGCAAAAAACGTGTCCACAACTTAATGTCCTAGCGGTATCTGTTAAGTTTTCGTAACACACCGGACAATCGGTGTCCAGCACATACTCCTCCATCCCTTTGGATTGAATTCCAGTCAGTGTCAATTTCAGCTCTACTCTATTTCTTGGGCACCTGATCTTTTAATGGAAGGAAAGTGTCAAATCTATTAAGGTGGAGCTACGCAGCTACCCAACAGGTAGAAGTTGTCTGACCGGATATCTCTACTAAAGCACACAAATAGTGTACTTGTATTTGGTTCACATTGCAGCCAATCAGACCCGTTCACAGAATCCTTAACCTCTCCCTAAATTTAGTCCTTTGTGTGTGAAAAATCAAATTACTGATGTAACAATGCGTCGCTAATATTCTGTGAATTTGAATTTATCGGCTATGTGAGCATCGATATCGCAAAAGTACTATTCTTCAAAACCAGTATGGTAGGTATTCATTAAGGACTATTTTTTTCACTTAAAGGTTTTCTATCATTCTCTGTTTCTCTCCAAGAAAATATATATCATGTTCCTTAACAAAAAATAAAGAAAATGTAAGAAATACAGGCATTAAGGTTCAAGATCTTGAGTCAAGTGACAATACAAATATTTCGTGTGAATCTGTGACGTATGACATTTATTTGCTCACTTAGAGCATTGTGAGAATATATTTCGCATCTACGGATGTTGACAAGCACAAATGTTGCACAGAAGTTATGCAATGACTAAATCTGATCTTGCTCAAAGCCCAAACCGAGCTTTGGCGAGAAAAATCGTCTCCAATGTTATCTCTTGTGCCACCTCGTGGTATACTTGTGGTACTTGTCACTATGAAGGACCACATACAGTATGCGCGAGAGGCACAGCCGTCCTGCGCCTTCATTCTTTCACATTACAGTGTAATACTTTTGTATACACACACACACACACACACACACACACAAATAAACAAACCAAAATGACAGTTCAGTATTTTAGGAATAATAATAAATTTAACTTGTTTTAAACTGTCTAATTAAAATACACTGTCATGTCTAGTTGTAACAAAAACCAAATGAACTAAAATAAATCTCCAGAATAAAAAAAATGTTCATTTTCACTGGAAACCACCCCACCCATCTCTGTTTCGTGATGCAACGTTACTGACGTACATATTCGTGATGTCATTCCGTGCTGAAGTCATCTTTACCGGAAACTGTGCTGCTAGTTGTTTGAGACGCGTTGGCGTTTTACTGTGACTACATTGGCAGCCAAAGACAGCCGAAGGAGAAGTATGTTAAAGAGCGTATGAGCTTAACGAAAGGCCAGTGAGTTGGATTGGACATGTAAAGGTATGTAACGAGACATCGAGTACATTCAAATGTATTGTTCTTTTAGGCTTGTTTGTCAAGTATTTGATGTAACTGTTCCCTACACATAACCATTAGCAAACATACAGCTGTCGGGCGGCAAGACTGTTGCTAGCTTGTAAATTAATACTGCAAAGCCATTAAGCTAGCTAGCTGTTTGTCTGACGCGTAATCCTATATTTTGAGCAATGTGTTTTGCGATACGGAATGTTTAACCTTAGCAAACAACAAGCCAACAACAAACACTAAAGGGAGGTCCTTAATGCTTGTCAGAGCGAGTGAGCTAATGGTGAGGGTGAGGTGTAAAGGATATCGCCTTGAACAGCCCGACCGGCTAACAGAACAAGCTGGTTTATCATTTACCGGAAAAACAATAACCTAGTTAACTAAAGTACTTTTATATGAAACAGGTTCCCCGCCCAACGTATCTCAGACTGCCTACCGTCTGTATTCCAAATCAAGGTAGTTGAATAAGTTGATGTCAATTAGCTTGCTAATATAATTGGATCGTTTGTCATTGCGGTCTGTTATTGAAATGCTTACTTAATATGATGCTAAAGTCCGCTATCTAGTCTTGCTTTATTTGGTGATACGGGGACTTTCGGGCTAAACATAAGGTCACGTCCTGAACTCAGGGGCGCCTCGTCCGGCTCAGTCTATTCCCAGAGTCTAGCCTGTCATGACGGCGAGGAAAAAAAAAAATCTGAATCAGTTTTCGTATTGAATTCCTCATCGATGTTGATCACAACAACTGAAACCTAATACATTCCCTTATACACTTTAAGGATACATTAATCCACAGTGTTCTCTCAGAGACTGCCTGGAGCCTTCTCCTCACAATCTGGTCTCCCCTGCGTGATGCAGAGCGTCTGCTCTGTTACTCAGCAGGGCAGTGTGTGGAGGATTGTCTTCCTGGAGATATGTGTGTGTAATACCCAAAGAATGCAGCTTCCCCACACTAAACTCATTCTCTGTGGAAGTGAATGAGGAGTCATTGGCACTGAGCAGTGGAAACTGAGGTACATGTGCTGCTGTGGCTGATGCCGGACTGCCGCTCTTTGGAAATCCGGGTGGTTTTGCTGTGAGAAGGGACAGGATGACACTAAGGAAGTGTTGGGAGGGTATCAAACGATTACATAAACTTGAAACTGAATCGCCATGGTGAACCGTCTCTTGTTTTCAGAATACACATGTTGTTTGTTTCTTTAACCTTATGGGTATTCGATGATTTCTCTTTGCTTTTTTTGTACTAGAATTTTCTCAGAGGTCTTGAAATGCAAAATATAGGATATTGATGAATAATGCAGTAGTTTTATTTCCCTGTGTGATGTATCAGGCTGTGTGAAAGGAAAAGCCTCAAGAAAAGAGAATGTTTGTCGCCAGTATGTCTGGAGATAGGAAGTGTTTCCTTCAGCAACTATGTGCTTAGAATAGCCGTGTGTTTCTCCACATGATGTCATGTTTTGACCAAACACTGAATGTTATACTGTAAGCTGAGTTATGGTGTACTTTCCCGATGGGTTGTTGTGACACTTAAGCTATACGTGGATCCATTAGAGGACACCATGACAGTTTTTTTTTTTTTAAACCTAACATTGACTACAAACTATTTTCAAAAGAAAGAAACAAAGGAATCGACCAATCATAAAGCACAATACTTGCCTTTAAAGACAGTGTGCAGGCACGCTAACTATTTTCAAAGAGTTTCTGGACAATTATAGGCCGTGTGTTAGCAGCTGGTTCACAGAACGGCAAGAACTGTAATTAGAAAAGGAACAGAAGCTTACTGATGCCTTGTTCAAAGATCTGGTGCTTGTATGTTAGTCATCACAGCCACCAGATTGCTGGAGTAATTCACACAAAATCACCATCAGTGGAAATGAATGAAGAGAGAGCTGAGGCCCAGGCAGTAAGAAACAACAGGGGCTCTGTATGTATTCAAAAAGCACTCATCCAGACCAATGTCAGGAGCAAGAATTTTAATGAGGAGGCCACTGCCGGACAACAGTGTTATCTTTGACCATGTAAATGACCTCGGATCTTTGTTTCATGTGTTTTCATCAGGAGGTTATGCATCCGAATCATTGGACTCTTCCATTTTCTGAGCTGTTCAGAACAAAGTGACATTTAGGAGAAAATAAGTGAAAGAGTGAAGTCTGGTTTAGACAGGTAGAGAAGTCAGGAATTCCTCTGGACAGAAAGGACAAGGAAGAAGCAACCTGATTAGCTCTGTATGACTGCTTAACACCATAGGGCAGTGCAGTCTCCCCATAGTGGAGACAATTGAACCAGTGTCAGGTGAGGGCAGTGGCTTGACACAGTCTGCCTGTGATCTGCCTGGTTGGGGTTGATGGGGGCATTGCTCCGGATGGAAGATGAAGGAGCTTTAGCGCTCTGTCAGGCACTGTCATTACAGCCTTGTCTCTTCTCCCACAGATCTCTCTACCATGGACACAGAAACCACACCAAAATTCTCCTCCAAAGACGAGGAAATCGATTACTGGAAGACTCTGTCTCTCAAGTACAAGAAGAGGTACTATTTTTTTTTTTATTCTTGTCTTATCTCAGCGTTTGGGTAAAACAGAGAGAATTAATCAAAGCTTTACAGTTGAATTCCCCCTGTGTGTGTCTATGTGTCTGTGTGTCTGTGTGTGTGTGTGTGTGCGCGCGCGCACATTAATGCTGCAGAGGCATTTAATTAAGACTCAAACCAGTACAGCTTTGGGTCTGTGATCAAGATCACTTTGGTATCTTCTATAATGTCTGATGCCTAGAAATATCTAAAGCAGCCTGTAAATGTAAATTTCTTACATTTACATTTGGTGTAAATGTAATGTAAAAATGTCAGTTTGTAGATCATTTGGGAAAAATATGGTAAAGTATGAATGGTCCATGGCCTGGGGCCACATGAACTGGGGGGGGATCATGTGAGAGACAGTGAGATCAGGGCATGACTGTAGAGAACAGGAATGTTCCTCAGTACCTGTGCTGACAGTACAGACAATATGCCGTGTTAGAGGCAGCCATTCACAGGTCACGCTTTTGAAAAGAGGCTGGACCCAAAACATCCCGGTTTTGAAAACAACACACTGGTCTAAGAGGACGTCAAGTCGGACGGTTTCTTTCACCCATCCACCAAAACATTCGAAACCATAGTGTGAACATGTCCTGTGTGATGCATCTTTTTTTTTTTTTTTTGATGTCTTTCTTGTTTCCTGTGTCCTGAGGTCAGCATCTCACAGTTTGCCTGTGTTTTGTCACTTCTGCGAAGCACGTCGTGTATGAAAAGTCCAGCTCAGCTCTGTCACATAAAGAGCTTTTATGCCTCCTCACAATGCTCAGCATCCACACAAATGAAGTTATGTCATCACGCAAATATCATATGACTTCGCATACAGTTTCTCTCTCTCCCTTTCTTTCTTTCCTTTTCTGTTGCTCGCGGCTACAATTTCCCCCTTCCAGTCATACCGTGCGTCCAAAGCCAGAGTCATGTGGTAGACCTGTATAGTTGACGATGGCTGTAAATAGTTCTGTGGAGCTCTGTAGGAAGATTTGTTCTCTCCCTGTGTCACTGACCTACAGACATGCCTTTAACCCGCTCAGGGGGTATTAAAACCAGATTTCATGACTAAGGATCAGATATGGGCATACGAGCAGGGCAATCACAACGCAGACGATAGGCGATTTAAAACTCGTTTCAGAGGGAGGGCGCAGGCGTAGAGGTTCCGCTGCATCCGAAATTTACGCGTGTGTTTTGACATTTCATTTTTAGAAAGCAGAACTGTCCTCAGTGAGGGTTTTTTTGTTTTGTTTTGTTTTGTTTTGTTGTGTTCTAGAATATCCCTTGAGCTCTGTTATGTGTACTCTGAGGGCTCAGTGGTTTCTAACTCTCTAACCATAAGAGGAAACATGACTTCCTTTTCTGCCACCGTCAGACAACTGTTTGAGTCTAAAAGAGAAGAAACAGTTGGTGGTGGCAGTAATACCAGCAGACTGCTGAGTGCTCCTGTCTGGTTGTCCAGTTGTCATACCTCTCTTCCCAAACTCGGCGTGGAACAGAGGGCTTGCACAAGTTCTTTTTTTTTTGTTTTTTTCCCCTCCCCTGTGTTTCACAGACGGCATATGCTGGCTGACGGATGGTGCACAGCCCCTGTGCTTTGGTGGAGCACAGGAAGTGTTAAAAATCCAGAGAATTTCCGCCAGAGGAAGGAATCAGACATCTCCTTATGGAAAAAGAGACCCTTGACCACAGACAATTTTTAAACCACGGAGCCAGATTTTTTCAGTATAAATTATGTGTCTGACACCGAACAGTTTCAGTTTCTCATGCTTGTCCAATGCAGACGTTTCTATAAATACACACGCACAACTTTTGTATTTCGTCAGCCAAAACAAGACTGAAATTTTTTCGAGTTCTGAGAAGCTGGTTATCTTTTGGCTGTTATTTGGGGCTTGTTCTGATAAAACATACTTTGTGTTTGAGTTGGTATGAGAAGAATGGAGTGTAGGGTTGACACGCCGACAGTCTCCACTGTTCATAAAGAGAGGAGGAATTTGCCTCAGGCCAGCGTGAGAGGGAAATAACTGCAGTCTCGTAGAGCTTTCTCATCCAACAGCATCTTTGGGCACCAAGAACACCTTCCAAAAACAACGTCTCACATTTTGACTCTTCCCTGAACCCGTTTCTGTCATTTCCTGATTTTTAAGAGTCCTCCGCTGTTTCACCCTCCCTTACACACCAAAGCCCCCTCCGACACTCAAACCTTTGACCTCTGTCCTGTGGAGGTCATAAAGAACAGCAGGCTTTAGGCTCCATCTGGGCTCACACACATCTGAACGTTCAGACTGACTGTCTCTTTATAGCCATCTCTTTTTCTAAAACCAGGCTGTTCTCTAACCCGACACGCTGACATTATCAACATGCGCTCTTTAGAGCAAATAACCCTGCTTGCCAGGCGCAGTTTTGCCTTGTTTGGATTGGTAATTGAATTAGTAAGTCAGTTTTATTCCTGCCTCTTTTCGGACTTGTAGCACAGACCCGGAGCAGTAAAATGAACCTGACTGATTCTAATTCATTACCCTACAATAGGAACAGCTGTCATGTCTTTCTGCCATGCTCCTTGTCTGTTGCTGATTTGTGCGTGATTTAACGTGACACGCGTGCCATCCCCGGTCCCAGATGGCCGGGGCCATATAAGGGACTTCTGGGAGTACCGTTTCGCATTGTCTGATTAAGCATCTCTCTCCATGCAGTTACCATGACGCCCAGGAGGAGCTGCAGGAGTTCCAGGAAGGCAGCAGGGAGCTGGAGGCAGAGCTGGAAGCGCAGCTAGGCCAGGCCGAACACCGGATCCGGGACCTCCAGGCGGAGAACCAAAGACTGAAGAGTGAGGTGGACACCCTTAAGGTAGATAAAGCCACACAAGCAAAGCTCTCCACATTAGTGCTTGGACGCACATGCCCGGACCACCCAGGCGCCATAAGCACTGCTAAACGGTCTTTAACAGCATATTACAATGACACTGATACTGGTGACACGATGCAGAGCCCGGCGTAAAGTATCAAAGGGCATGTTGACCAGTGGCAGAGAACACACAGTGAATGCCTGAGTGCTAATCCTTCAGTGCACTGTAATTGGATGTTGGGGATCAAGCA
>NC_044507.1:16112043-16167043 GCF_902362185.1 Chanos chanos
TTCTTCTACAGTGCAGTTCTCTCCTTCTTTCAGTGAAATGCAAGCACAAACCTCTTCCCCCATCCTCTCATCTCTCACTCCGACCACCTACAGGAAAACACATCGCCTATCAGATCCATCCACCTTCCACTAGAAGAACGACCTCTATCAGACACGGTTAACCGATACGGCTCCTGCTGAGGGGAAGGTGTTCAATCATGGCTTAGTAATAATATAGAAAAAAGACATTATATTACAGATGTCTTTTTATAAATGTCTTATAACTGAGAGAAGGGAGGGGAGTCAATCACACTCCAGGGAGATACATTAAACATTGTACCTTAGATCACAGGTGTCATCTGTAATGAGAAACTGCTGAAAAAAATGTCTGTTGTATCAGTATCATACTCATTGGAGCCTATGTAATAACTGTATTATGTTTTTATGTGTCATTTTGTCAATGACTGCCACAAACATCTCGTTTATGTAATTCTTCTTTTGGATGCTGGGTTATGTATTGAGGACTGGAGACTTTTTAAAGGTCAGATCACAGAAAAAGTTTTGGCTTTTCAGTCATGCAGAGGGTTTTATGTAAATGTGGATGTATTCGATCACTCATTAGACAGTGTGTGAAAGAAGAAGCAGGTGAACATGAAATGAGTCATGGGTGTATCAATACGAGCGCAGAGCAAGCCAGTTTGTATTTATTTATTTGTCTGTTTGTTTATTTATTCATGTGCATGAAAGCCTTATCCCAGTTTAGCTGCTCCATGGGAACTTATTTGAAAGCCAGTCCTCTAAAGAATTATACTGCCGTTGTGTGATAGCGTGCAGTTTCACAAGGCTTACCTGGACTTCCTTTACTTTGGGATGGGTGTGTAGGAACTGCTCGATCTCAGCGGAGTAGATGTTTTCCCCTCCGCGGATGATCGTGTCTTTTATCCGACCTACGATACGACAGTGCCCGAAAGCATCTAAGCTGCCGATGTCACTGAAATCAGTAGAGAAATAAAGAAAAAACAAAAACGGCCATGTCAAAGCAATGCCATGCTACTAAAAGTGCTCCCTGAAACGGTTAACTGGCCGTCGCCCTCCTTCCCCCCTCCATCGGGCCCTCTTACCCGGTCTTGTACCAGCCACTCTCAGTAATGCACTCCCGAGTTTTTTCGGGCTCGTCCCAGTAACCCAGCATCACACAGTAGCCTCGGATCAGCAGTTCTCCTGAGGAGCCGAGAGGAACCAGCTGGCCTGTGCTGGGGTCCACCACTTTGGCCTAAAAAAAAAAAAAAATCATGTGAGTTATCGATTAAGGTGGTCAACAGAAACAAGTGAACACAGGTGAGACGTCTGAACAGATTTCAAAGCATAGATAGGATGCTAACGACCAGACCTCTGTATGGTTCATGATGCACCCTGCCCTCTCCGTCCTGAACTCCCCATTATCAAACAGAAAGCCAAGAAACGTCAACGGGCTGTTTTCTGTGGTCCCATAGCCAATCTGGTGATTCAAGGGGAACAGAAGGATGTGTGACCATGGAAACATTCACCATAAATTAGTCTAACAAACAAAGAGTTTTTTTAAGTAAAAAATGTTGCACATACCACCATCTCCTTAAGATTCATGCCTTTTATTATTCTCCTCATGAGTTCAGGTGGGCATGGAGATCCACCAATGATTCCTTCAAATTAAACATGAGTTTTTATACACCTTTGTTAAAGCGTAAGTTCAGCTAATTGCACCTATAAACACAGACTGAAACATTCTACACACATGCTCTCAGATTTGGTGATAATCTTACCAGCTTCAGCAGAACTCAGGTCATACTTGTCAAAGTCAGGCTGCCCAAGCATGTCAACATACATTGTGGGTGTCCCATAGAGGACAGAACATCTGCAGTAAAAGATAAATAAAGACAAGTCTATAAGAAAGTCTCTTACACGCATAAAATCAGAGTAGTGATTGCCCCCTGGTGGACAGAAGTGAAATCGCACTGCATCCCATGTTTAGTTTAGGTTAGTTTAGTTTAGTTTAGTTTAGTTTAGTTTGAGCGCACCTTTCATTCTGAATGGCCTCCAAATTCGCCCTCCCATTGTATCCAGTTGCCGGAAAGACCAACGTGATGCCGTGCAATGCCATGCACATCCCTCCAATTATGGAGCCAAAGGAGTGATACATAGGTACAGGGACGCAAACTCGTACCTGAGGCTGTGGGGTAAGGTCAAGAGGTCAGGTCATATGGTTATCATCTGTTCCTCTTTAAATGTTAGAGGGCGATTAGCATGGGAGAAACTCACCCTCCAGCCGTAACCCACACGCAGTCCACTGAAATATGCATTGTTTACAATGTTGTGGTGAGATAGCACAACTCCCTTTGGGTTCCCTGTTGTTCCCTGCGAATAAATGTATGAATGAGATATAGAGATGGTGTGAATATTGCATTTAATACTGAATAAAAATCTAACAGAGTAGAGCTCCAGTCACAGACTCTATAATAGATTTGAGTGTGGAAACCTTCAGTGGAATTCTATGTTAATGGGTTTTCTGAAACTTAGAGAAGACGGTATTGTACCGATGTAAATAGAATGTTGATAGGATCATCAAAGGACAGCGTCTCCTGCAGACTCTCTAACTGACTGTAATGTCGGCTATCCGCTGCCTCCATCACATCCTCCACGTGAAGCATGCCTGCCTCCCGACTGTCCAGCACGATCACCATTTTCAGATCTGGTAACCTGCAGGGACACACAAGAATATACACTGCACCCCCCATAAAACCTTCAATGCCCCAACCCTCAACCTAACACCACCTCACTCCCCCCTCAAGTCACAACTTACAACGCAATTTACCACACAAAATACCACGATTCAGTACCACTTACGGACTGTGTGGACGTTAACATTTGCATGGATGGCTTTCCTCAGCTGTATTTAAATGAACCTGGTGGTTTATACAGACACTATTCAGACATTCCAGACACTACATTGGTATCTGGATGCAAAACAACGATAAAGTGGATTCAAATGGAGCACCACCTTATTACAAATCCTCGCCAGTCCACCGCTGACTGACAATACTGAAATACACACTTCTCTTGTCTGGAGATTACACCTCTCGATTTGTCAGCTTTCTCTTAGACTTTGGTGAAAAAAAAAACATTAAAATCATAACGGCCTGACAACACTGTCATGTTGGTATTTTAAGAGTGGTATCCACAACACTGTTGTACCTGGAGCTTTTAATGAAACCTGAGTTTGATGTGTTCACTTCAGGGCAGATCTGTCTCAGCATATCACAGAATCGCTGGCTTTTAAACTGGGTCGGGCATACCACCACATTACACTGGACCTGTGTCAGAGACAGTCAGAACTGTTGTGAAAAGGCAGTCATCATTAACATCAATTTCACAGAGAAGTATATGATCATGTACTGAAACTCATGCATTAAACTTCATGAAGGTAATCATTTATCTGTTGTGTAATAAAAAGACTACAAGAAACAAGCAAACAAAAAAGGAAAACAACAACAATGTTATTTCTCACCTTCTTCAAGACGTACTCCAACTCTTTCGGCCGATATGCAGGGTTCACAGAGACCTGCAGAACGTCGTCTTAAAATCATGTGGCTATAAACATCTTAACAGCATTTCAGTACCGCAAGTCTCTCAAATGTCTCACCAGTATGATGCCAGCCTTTGCAGCGGCAAACTGGAATAAGATCCATTCATACGTGTTTGGCCCCCACATGCCCAGTCTGTCCCCCTTCTTCAGACCCAGAGCGAGAAGACCCTGCCGCGGCCTGGTCTACCTAAAAAGAGAGACAATGAAATAACAAAAACTGCGTAAAACGGCGAGGTTCGGAGGAGTCCGAAAAATCATGAATGTCTGGGATTAGCGATCGACGTTATGTTGGCTGTAGGGATCTTACGAAGGATTTAAAGGTGAGCAAGCCTGTATATTTTGAAAATAAGAAGAAAATATCATTTTAAAAATGTTCAGAACTCTGTGGACACGGCCATACGACAGATTTTGGGGAAACACTTGTAAATTAGCAAATTATATTACGGTGGAGCATACAATAATGTCCGCTCACGCGTATGCATCACTCTGTAGTTGGTATTTAATGATTTTTTTTTTTTTTTTTACTGTGTGCTACTTGAGCGATTAGGAAGGAAGATGATCAAGCTTCAAGTGGTTGAATAGGCCTGTGCACTGTAAATAATCATATCTTCTAGTCTCCCCATCTTCGATTTTGACTCACACAGATGAGAAACAAGTTCTCTACCGAAAGTCCTCGGACAGATTGACACCAATAGAAACTTACGTCTTGTTGAAACTGCTGAAAAGTTTTTCGGATGGTTCCCTCTAGAAAAACCACAGCTTCTCGCTCCGGCCATTTCTCCGCTGTGGCCCTCAGGCTCTGGTTTACAGTCAGAGAGAGGATTGATATATTAGAGGTACCGTGGACATAGCTGCTGGTTAAGGAGGGGACAGCGGGTGGACTGTCCACGTGGAGGGACCCTGAGAGAAAGGAAAATGAAGTTACAAAGTGAAAACTTTAAACCGAGACGAACCATTGTGGTTGTTGTTGTGGTTGAATAGTATGTTCAGAGGAGAGTAATAGTGAATAGTAGTGTCATTTGAAAGTGTCAGGTGAAAGAAACATCAAAAGTAATCTGTGTGAGTCCTGTGGAGATGCAGCCATGCCATAATTATACCGAAGGGGTTGATTTTGAATCAAGGGGTTGAACACCTCGTCTTATCATTATTTTAAGTCTTTGTTTACTAAAGAATATTCATCTGCTTTGATTAAGTCTCTCATTCATTCATTCATTCATTCATTCATTCATATTATGTGAGGATTTATCGTATATCCTAATGGTTCCTCTAATCATCAGAGGTATACTTTAGATCGAATTAACTTAATTTATATGTTTATGTAGATGCACTGGCATCCAGGAGACCTTGTGAGTGTGAGGACTGGACATCAACTATGAAGAGGAGGATCTCTGGACAGCAATATTACCATTCATTTCTTTTGTTAAAGTCTCTCTCTCTCTGTCTCTCTCTCTCTCTCTCTCTCTCTCTCACTACCAACACTGTTTTTTCTCTCCTTTACTGTCTTCTCTGATGGCACATGTCTTCTTGTATTTCAGCTGTAGAGAAACTCTCCATGCTGTATTAAATTTTTAAATTCATCATAATTCCGACTTCATAATTCTTTAAAATCAGCCTGAGTCAGCCTGATACTTTAAAATTCTTTATTTCCATATTTGGGATACACAAAAAGTTCCCTACAGCACAAAAATACAGCGAGTGCAAAACCAGGTACTGATCCATTTCCAAAACGAAGCAAATGGTACATTATGGAATGGAGCAAATGGTACAACAGCCTCTGAGAAATAATACATTTGACCAAAAGCCATACTGATCATTTTATTAGTTATAATTATACATTTGATACAAAATAGATACATGAATTAAAACAGATGGATGAATGAAAACCAATATAATTGATTAAGCACTCACCTGCAACACAACCAGTTCCAAATGTTTGCATTCCCCCTGTTTGTGGATTTCCTGACAAATGTACTGGATTTGAATAATTGGTCTATAATCCTTTTGGACATTCTTGATGTATGAATTAGATTTTGTTAGCAGCTATAGGATAATGTGGCTTCAGCTTATACTCCACACTCAAACCTTTGGACTTTGGAGTTTCCCAGTGCTCTGTTCTCATGGAGGTAAAGTACGTAATTCTGAACTATGTTGCCTTCTGTTTGGATGAAGTATTTGGGTGGAGGCAAATATGATTGGTTGAACCTTTGTGAAATAGATGCACTGATGCAATTACACATGTTTTCTGATATTTATTTGGCCTACTACTAGTTTTAATAAACCCCTGAACAACGGGTTCTGTGTACCACTACTATAAATTTTGTGATCATTTTGACCCTTTTCTTTTTTTAAACTTTGATGCTAAAACACGACAGTGCTGAAAATGGTGTAATAAATTGTCAATACATTAATTTAAAATAAGAAATAAGTGATGTGCTTGACAAAATGAAGAATATGAAGAATATAAACATGAAGAATATAAATAATATTTATAAAATTCATTCATGCTTTTTTCAGTTGTAACTAATTTTTTCAACATCTCGAATTGAGTTCATCAATGGACCAAAGAATCTGTGATGTTCAAAAATACATGTTATAAAAGGACCTTGCTAGAAATACTTCAAAAGACAACCAAACAATGAATATGTTTCAAAATAATATAAAATACAAAATAACAGAAATAAAAATTCTGTGCTTAAGTGGTAAAAAGGTTTGAAAACTCTGGTTAGACCAAAATGTCATGTTTGAGGATCCTAAATCCAGGATTTTCTGGCCTGAAGATCCTGTTTCAGGTGAAACTCCTTCAAGATAGCTACACCACCCTTATCTGAGGATTCACCAGTCCTTGTAAAGTTCTTTGTCTGCTCTTAGACTGTTAGTTTTTGATAAAATGTTTGAGTCAAGACCAGCTGTTCTTCAAACTTTGTACCTTTCTCCAATCTCAGGATGCCACTAAAAAACTGCCCAAACCCCAAACTTTATGAAAACTTTATCAAATTTTGCATAGCATTTTTAGTGTAATATTTTATACAAATAGTTAAGTTTGAAGGGGTATCACGAATTGAGAGACTTGATGTGTGTGGAGGTGACAAACTTGTATTTATCACAGGGAAGATCATGAGATAGAGGCATGGGAACACAAACCAGGAACAAAGCAGTACAAACACAGGATTAATGTTTCATTCAGGTAAACTAAAGGTGGTGAGGATATTGTCATTGTCTGTCATTACTTTGTTAGCCCTGCTGTGTGTACTTTGGAAGTTTCTATATGTGTGTATGTGTAGGAAATGTGCTGTAGTTCAACCTAAATCACAATTTGCTCAATGTTAAATCAATTCTGTACTGTCTGAATTTGTTGTTGCAATAACATTTACATTTGCATTTCTATTTTTTGAGTTTGTGACAAATCAGTTCCTAGTTTACTGAGTGAGTGAATATTCACAGTGAACCATTAATGACAATAATCACGGTGAACCATTAACGCAGTATACCATGAACTACAATTTATCTATACCATTGGCTTCACCAAGGAAACTAGTGATAATAAATAACTGAAGGAACCAAGGAGCCAAGGCACTGACTAAATCAATGAAAACGGAGCTCAAAGTGACCACCAGAGGGAGGTAGTGAGAACCTGGGCATTACAATGGGCTCCAAGTCATTTAATTTAGTTATAGTTTTTAAAACTTTGTAATCTTATCTGTGATATTTGCATATATTGTAAAGAGATTTTGTAAATATAGCTACATATATTTATATAGACATTGTTATATATTAACTTATTGCTTTATAAAAAAGATTTATTCATTAATTGTTACCCATGATTACAGCACTGGACAGTTTACCTTATATAGGTATTTCAATGTGCTTACAGATAACAAACTGACACAAAGCACACAGCAAATGGACTAGGACAGTTAGACTCATTTGCTGTAGGGTCCAGGAACCCCTGTACTTTTTTCACAGGCTCAGAACATTTCGTATGAGCCAGAAAAGTGCTGCTTTTCCTCTACCATGTTCCAGCTTAAAGGTTTCAGTGCTGTTTCTGTGCCTGCTTTGGTGAGTGCTCCGCTTAAGTAATCATCTTATTAAGACAGATATGAAAATCACAAGAGTAAAAAAAAGCACACCACACCACAAGGATGTGTTTGAGGAAACAAGAACCAGGCAAAGAGAGAGGGTCACATCAGATGCCAACCCCAAAAACCAGTTCCTCCTGCAAAACAGATGCCTGTTTTCAATCCCAACTTGAGAGAGACGCTTAATCATTGTACTCCTCTCTTCTTCTGTCCATCAAAGCCTGAGTCAAGTGGGCAGGGGCGTGTCTAAAGGGGTGGCAAGGGGTGGCACCGGCCCACCACTAAATTTGACACCCCCCCCCCCCCCCGTCCATCAAAGCCTGAGTCAAGTGGGCAGGGGCGTGTCTAAAGGGGTGGCACCGGCCCGCCATTAAATTTGACACCCCCGCCTCCCGCACCGTGCCCCCACAACGCCATTGGGCTACAGTACTGTCAATCTAACAATGCCCAACGCCATTGGACCAGAGCGCTGTCAATCGCTGCCTGATTCGCTGCCAATCGCTGCCTGTAAATTTGATAATACTTAACGCAACTGGATCAGAGCAGTAGCTGCCTGATTTGCGATGCGGAATCACCGTACCACGTTTTCCAAACAGGAGGAGAGACACGACTCGACCACAGATCATGTCTGTGTTCATGCTCTGTACACACTCAACTATACATTTTGAAATACAGTAGTCCCCCTTTATCCGTAGTGGATACTTTCCAAGACCCCCCGCGGATGCCTGAAACCGCGGATAATACCGAACCCTCTATATAATATGTTTTTTCCTATACATACATACCTACGATAAAGTTTAATTTATAAATTAGGCACAATAAGAGATAATTCATGTCAGGACGGCGTGAGATAATTTCCCCCCACTGCTCAGAACGGCGCGCAATTTAAAACTTATGAATTGCTTATTTATGGAATTTTTCAATTAATATTTTCGAATCGTGGTTAAATGTAACCGCGAAAAGCGAATCTGCGGATAAGGAGTGTTTACTGTATGTGGACTGGGGTGGTGTTGTGCGGCAATAATATGCATATGCAGCTGAACTCCAGATAACAGGAACAGTAGTGAGCGATGTAGCCTACCCACGGCGGAAGGCTACGGGAGCCTCGATATCCCTAAAGGTCCCTCGCAGGTATAACGGCTTCAGCTCCCAAGAGTTCCATTATAATATTACGTATCTAATTAGATAGCTTGGCTA
This sequence comes from Chanos chanos, assembly GCF_902362185.1. Classification (NCBI taxonomy): domain Eukaryota; kingdom Metazoa; phylum Chordata; class Actinopteri; order Gonorynchiformes; family Chanidae; genus Chanos; species Chanos chanos. The sequence continues at coordinate 16,120,915 of NC_044507.1, forward strand.
ACATAACTTTGGCAAACCAGTTAATGACTTTCCCGTGTTGTTCAGCAGCGGTGCACCACCATATGAATAGAAAATAGAGAAATGTTACCTAATCGGTTCTTCCTGTCGTTTTAGGTTAAAGGCACAATCACTTTTCCCAGATACAATAAAGTGGTACATACTGAAATATTGGGTTTGAGAATGGTAAGTTAGCGATCTGATCCAATGACGTTGAGAATTTTAAGCTGTAGAATAGTTCATAGGTTTTTACGTTTGTATTGGAACAAAACAACGTTATTTAGGGGTTTGGTGGGAGAAATTAAGCCCTATTTGCGTATCCAAAAACGGCTTCACAATTGAATGATTCTGCCTTTTATCAGGCCAGACCACAGCTATCAAATGTAGCTTTGTGTAATATTAATGGTTAAGTTAGGGACTTAATGCTTTGTATTTATTTTGGGGGGGGGGGGGGGGGGGGGGGTTAGGGCACAGGGCACCGCACGAGTGCCTGAAAATCGCGTCTTCTAAGTCAATTTTCAACGCTGTATTTATAGAATTTTCTGAAGCCCCCACTCCCCCGCCAACCCATTTAAAAAATCCTGGAATCGCCCCTGCAAACGGGGATTCATTAGCTGAACAGAGGTGTGGGTTCTCTGTGTAAATGTGTGTATAAAGGCACATATGTAAGAATGTATGGGTGTATGTATGGCTGGAAATAAAAATGTTTAAAGGGGTATAAATATGTATACCGCAGACATTCTCTGTGTCCAACACAAAATAAATGACACAGCAATATGGGATTATAAAGAAAACAAAAAAGTGTGTGTGTGTATATACATATATACATACATATATATATACATACACACACACACACACATTTCCCTCTGCATTCTTAAAGCTCAACAGAGGGCAGGCTCTCGAGCTTTAGAGCAGAGGAGCAAGGGACCAGGGGGGCAGGGGTGTCAGAATCCAGTCCTGGAGGGCCATGGTCTCGCTGCTTTTGTTTTCACCTCTTAATTACATGCTGATTTTTCCCTCAAAAACAGCTGTGTGTGAAAAGCAACAGGCAAACAGTACTTTTGACACACCTGCCTTATAGTATATTTAACAGGACTAACTGTAGTTCACCTCTCTGTCCTCAGGGTGGTGCAACACACAAAGGAAACATGACTGCTGTATTACAGGGAATTCTGCATAGTCATTAACAAATTATGCACTGTAATTATGAAACATCACTGTTCCTTCATGAGATGAAAACACAGTGACAACACAAACTTAATCAATTTATTTTAATACAAATATGGCATTTGTATAAATATGTAATTCATTGTAAATATAACATATCTAAATGTTCCTTATCTAAAATATATAGCTCCTTTTTTATTGACAAGTTTACTATTTTAGAATCTAAACAACTGATTTACACAATGGAGGGTTCTGTGCATTCTTTAAGAAATGTACAAATATTTTCGTTAAAGTAAAATGTGTCGTTGTCCTTCCCCCCCCAAAAAAACAGACAAACATAGATGTTGAAAAACACTGCCTCACAGTTATTTAACTGGCCTTAATTCATTCATTTTTCAAATGATCTTTCAAGTAAATCATCTAGCAGGTCTCTCATTAACATGACATTTTGTGAAATTCTCTTTCGTATAAACGTCACGATTGCGTTGTAAAGTAAATCTGTTCCTTTTGAATCCAGTAATAACAGTTAAGTAATACAATAACTGGTCTAGTCTACATGATCATGAAAACCAAGAAAGTACAAAGAGTGTCTCTGTGTAAACTCTGCCTGAGGGGCTAGTAATTAATGGACTGAAGAAGGAGGAATGGAGAAGTAAAAAGAGGAGTGCAGTAAGCAGAAAGGACTGGGGGCGGGGGGGGGGGGGGGGGGGGGATCTGTTAACATGCGAGTGTATCTGCGTACGTTAATAATCAGTTACAGAAGCTTTGCCGTCGTTTCTACATGCTTGTGCGTGTGTTGCTTTTCTGCAGGAGCATGAAAAATAGTACTTGTGTGTGTGTGTGTGTGTGTGTGTGTGTGTGTGTGTATGGGGGGGGGGGGTCTGTTTAAACATCGCTTACAGCACCAGCTTCACTGTCCAGTGCTTCTCTGGCTTCTAAAGGCACTTGGGTGTATTCGCAGTCTACGGCGAGCTTGATAACGGGCTTCAAAGAACGGACCTCACCGGGCGAGGATGCGATTTTGTTCTCACATTCTCTCCGGCTGTCCAGCCAATAGAAGGAGCACATAAGGAAAACGCCCGCCGACGATACAGAGGCACTGCAGGCGTAAAAAACGTACTTATACTGGCCTGTGGTGTCCACCAGCGTCCCTGAAAGAAAAGAATCATTTCTGTTGTAAGTTTTTTAAAAAATAAAAGTCATTCTGAAATTAAAACCGACACCAACAACGTGAACAGTGGACAGGCTTGTGTCCTGGCAAACATGTTCCCATAAAGACTAAAGGGCCTGTCACCGGACTTGACATTTGGGTTGCCATGGCGTTGGTAACTGGAGAGGTCCGTTGCCGTCACCCCCCCCACCCCCACCCCCTTGCATCTGGCGCGCTCACCCTCCAAAGTGCACTCTCGACCCCCAGGCAGCAGAGCAGCCACCATGCCACTCCAGTCATGTGACAAGCCTGAGGTCCTCTAAGTCAGCTCCCCCCCTCCCTCCCCCCCCACAGCAACTCAGGACCACCCACCATGTGACACCACTCCCCCACCCACAAAACAAGCCTCCTCTCCCACACCACCACACTTGCTCACAAACAATATCCAGAACATTCCATTTCCTTGTGACTCGTTTCACTCATGACGCATGCAGGTTAAACTAGAGGTGAACAGATGGAGAGACAGATAGAGAGAAACAAAGAGGCACACGTTTCCATACTCACAAGCACAAACAGGCACAAGGTGTTTCCATGTATCCACGTAGACAAAAGATTCATATGCATACTGACTCAAAAAAACACAAATGCAGCGTCTAACGCAGACTCGGAGCCGGCGTTGTCAAAACCTCCTTTTGAAAGGTGATACGATAGATTAAGGCTGGAACAAAAATCCTGTGAGAAGGCAAAGCTCTAGAGGTTTGGTGTACCCCTGAGCAGGGGTGAAGAATTATCTCAAGGCATGCACTTATACAAAAGCAGAGGTATACATTACCTGCTAGTGGTGGGCCCAGAAGCAACATGATGCTCTCCATAACACTGAGAAGACCCAGAGCAGCAGGGAAGCGGCTCATTTCCACAGTGTCCATAAGCACAGTGAACAGGAGGGAACCAATCATGCTCATGGAGAGGCCAAATATTACCACGTAAACCAGCAGGATTGAGAAACTGGCCGCCACGCCGCAGATGCAGTTACTCAAACCGTTGACCAACAAGGCCGCGGCAAACACGTAAATGAAACGCCGGCTTCCCTGGAATCGCGGCAAGCCAAAAACCAGAGCTGCCACTGGCCGCACCGAGATGTTGACCAGTCCTAGGATGGACATGAGCAGGGCGGCCCGGTCTTGGGTCATGCCATGAGCAGTGGCATATGGTACCAGGTATATTAGAGGAACCACAAAACCAAGCATCATCCAGGTCACTCCCAAGGCGAAGACACAGAAACGCACGTGAGTGCGGATGAGGTCAAAGGCCAAATGTCTGCGTAGGAATGCCATCAGACCGGAGAGGGTGGTCCGCAGACGGCCCTTCAGCCCCTCCCTCTCCCGTCGAATCGAGAGACTGTTCGTTTTGTCCAGCGGAATCTCGGATTGTTTTGCTCCCGTCCGTCCCTTTGAGCTGGATCCCAAGGGTCTCATCACTGCTCCACAAACACAACAATTCAGGAGAGCTCCACCCAAGATCAGAAAGCTTCCTCGCCAGCCGAAACGACTGAGCAGAAAGTTGGCAAGCAAGGGAAGAGTGCTCAAGCCCAAGGCAGTTCCTGTGGACGACAGGGCATTGGCAAATGCTCGTCGGCGCACAAAGTAGTATCCCATCATCGTGACTGATGGCTGAAAAGCCAAACAGAATCCCAGGCCTGAGAATTAAAAAAAAAAAAACATCATTTTGGTCTACCCAAAGTATTTTAGGAAATTTATGACAGTTTAACAAAGAAATGTATAAACAGACCTGTGATGACTCCGGCAAATATGTACAGGTGCACTAGGGTTTGAGCAACAGAACTGGCCACCATCCCTAGGCCACTCAGGATCCCACCTAAAATTACTGTTGCTCGGCAACCAAAGCGCTCCACGAGGACACTGCACAGTGGGCCTGCGGACGCAGGAGGGCATTGTGAACAGAATAATGAGTATGTGCGCGACAAAAGGCAAACACACAGACCAGAACACAGCTCACAAAGCTCCAGACAAAATCAAAATGACTATATTTGAATTACAGATTACTGTTTTTAGCATTACCCCACACATACATATGAGGAAGGCTGTAGACAACAGTTTGTCCCTGTACTATGACTGGCCAGCCTTCTATTATCCTTCATATTGACAAGATACAAGTAAAGTCCCCCCCCCCCCCCCCCCATTTTACAGTTCTAGGAGAGCCTTAACAGAACTATGATAAACATGTATGCTGTTCAAATTCAACAGTCTTGAATGAAGAAAGACACAATTATTCCCCTACTTGGGGGTCACATGAAAGGCATAAGATGGCTCTTCTCTGTCAGAGACACATTACACAGCATGCTTAAGAAAGATGTATGGACCAGATTCATTTGAATCCACTCAAGGAAAGCAAATTTATAAGAGGATTTTCAGTTTGCCTCGAACCGATAACACTGCTAAGTATTCTGTCGAAAAAGTGTTATTCTCAAACATAGGACTGTTTACTGCTTCACTACAATACAGGCAGCAAAGAACCAGACCTCTATGTGAGCATCTTTTTTCTACTCCATCGATAATCACGCGGCTTTAACTGGATATTTATATATGTTTTTAGATTTTTATATTCTTTGTAACATTAAAAGTAAATGTTTACACTGTGTAACCAAGAGAAGATGAACAACAGACGCAAAAAAAGATCTCACTCCAGACGTTACCAAGCTCTTTTTCCTCATTACTAAGAAATATTTCAGAGAGGTGTGCGCTAGATTTCCTTTTAACCTCTCAACTACTTGGGCTGTTCCATACGTGCAATATCTAAATGTACTTAATTACAATCAATGAAGACATTACTGTTGGGTTTTCAAAGGATTTTATCTTCATCTATAGGTTTTATCTTTTATTTTCAGCCACCTTATTGGACAAGATTGTTTCTGCATTAGTCACTGCACCGCCAACGACTGATCTATACACCTCTGGTCTCAAGAAACAATGGGTTGGCAGGCGCGGCACTGCGTGCAGATCATTTGATAGGTTAACTTTAATGTTGTTCTTGGCTCTGCCCTTTCCAGGAGACAGCAGAGAGAAAGCAGCTCCAAGACAAATAAACAGACTGACCCAAGAACAATGGACTCCTGGCTGTGTCATGGACAGTCCTTCAGTGTATTAATAACCCCCTGACTGAAGCATCCCAGAAACACCCTCACCAACTCCTCATCTCCACTCTTTCTTATCCAGAACCTTTACGAAAGCCAACTGTGCTTCTAAGTAATCTTGTAAATGCCGTAAATGTGTCCGTGAAAAACGTACGTGCGTGTTTTGCACAGTGCTTCAATTTTAGATTCGCACTAATTTTTTTTTTTTTTTTAAAATGAGCATAGCATGTGTTATGATCAGCATGACTGAAAAACAAAACTGTTTCAAAATCGAGAAAATTGGTGTGTCCATGTTTACAATTTCTGTGCTCCGTGGAGGATCAACAGTGCCAAGATAAAAAGATAAATTTAAATATTATATAACAATAACTTAATGAAAAATAAATGAATATCTGTCACAACCTGCACCGCCATTTTGGACTTTTAGTTTGCCATGTCTTTGTGCTCTTGTTCTGTGCCTGTCTCCGCCCCTCACCTGTTCCCGTTTGTCTGATTATTACCTTGTTAATTTCGCCCAATCCTGTTTTGCCCTGATTAGTTTTCCTTCTATTTAAGTCCTAGTGTTTGCCTTGTCTTTGTCTATCGTTGTTTGTGTATTTTGCGCACTGTCATGCTGCACCTTTTTGTTATCGGCCTTTGTTATTTGTTTGCACTGTATTATGGTCTTCATTTTAAGTAAAGCCTTCCGTTTTTTCACCTTCAACCATCGTGTCTTTGCACTTGGGTCCTGCACCACACCACCAGCCGTGACAGAACGATAGACCTAACAAGGACCCAGCAGACACTTCTGTCCCCCGGGCAGAGACGGCTCCAGCTCCTGACCTGGGTGCGGCGGGGCTCCCTCTCTCGGTAGGTTCTCCAGCCCCTAACCCAGGGGGGGGGAATTTTTTGGGGGGGGGCTCCCAGCCCTAGACCCAGGCACCACATGGACTGTGGTGCTGGGCCCAACCATCTCTAGGGCTGTGTCCGCTCCTGGGTCTCCTGTCTCTGCCACCCTGAATCCCCCTCTTCAAGCAGCGACTCCGATGGCTCCATGGAGGGTGCGCTGCCCAGCGCGAGGAATGCGCTGCCTGGCGCACCATGGAGGGTGCGCTGCCCAGCGCGAGGAATGCGCTGCCTGGCGCACCATGGAGGGTGCGCTGCCCAGCGCGAGGAATGTGCTGCCTGGCGCACCATGGAGGGTGCGCTGCCCAGCGCGAGGAATGCGCTGCCCGGCGCACCATGGAGGGTGCGCTGCCCAGCGCGAGGAATGCGCTGCCCGGCGCACCATGGAGGGTGCGCTGCCCAGCGCGAGGAATGCGCTGCCCGGCGCACCATGGAGGGTGCGCTGCCCAGCGCGAGGAATGCGCTGCCCGGCGCACCATGGAGGGTGCGCTGCCCAGCGCGAGGAATGCGCTGCCCGGCGCACCATGGAGGGTGCGCTGCCCAGCGCGAGGAATGCGCTGCCCGGCGCACCATGGAGGGTGCGCTGCCCAGCGCGAGGAATGCGCTGCCCGGCGCACCATGGAGGGTGCGCTGCCCAGCGCGAGGAATGCGCTGCCCGGCGCACCATGGAGGGTGCGCTGCCCAGCGCGAGGAATGCGCTGCCCGGCGCACCATGGAGGGTGCGCTGTCCTGCCCTGTTCCCGAGGCCGCTTTCCCGGCCCAGGTCAGCTCCCATGCTGACGCCCTGTCCTGGTCAGCTCCCATGCTGACGCCCTGTCCTGGTCAGCTCCCATGCTGACGCCCTGTCCTGGTCAGCTCCCATGCTGACGCCCTGTCCTGGTCAGCTCCCATGCTGACGCCCTGTCCTGTTCCCGAGGCCGCTTCCCCGGCCCTGGTCAGCTCCCATGCTGACGCCCTGTCCTGGTCAGCTCCCATGCTGACGTCCTGCCCTGTTCCTGAGGCCGCTTTCCCGGCCCTGGTCAGCTCCCGTGCTGACGCCCTGTCCTGGTCAGCTCCCGTGCTGACGCCCTGTCCTGTTCCCGAGGCCCTTTCCCCGATCCAGCTCAGCCCTCTAGCCATCGTCGAGGCTGTTTTGAAGACTGCCCCGTTCCTGTTCTTCTGCCAGTTTGAAAGTCTGTTCCAGCCAACCCCTCACCTGCTCGGCCGCAGAGGGGGCCCGTCGGCTGCAGCACCTTCGGTCATCCCTCTGTGCGCCCCCCCACCCACCCGGTCTGTTCTGGACTTTTGTTTTTCTTTTGGGCCGTCTGGAGCCGCCCCTTAAGGGGGGGGCTCTGTCACAACCTGCACCGCCATTTTGGACTTTTAGTTTGCCATGTCTTTGTGCTCTTGTTCTGTGCCTGTCTCCGCCCCTCACCTGTTCCCGTTTGTCTGATTATTACCTTGTTAATTTCGCCCAATCCTGTTTTGCCCTGATTAGTTTTCCTTCTATTTAAGTCCTAGTGTTTGCCTTGTCTTTGTCTATCGTTGTTTGTGTATTTTGCGCACTGTCATGCTGCACCTTTTTGTTATCGGCCTTTGTTATTTGTTTGCACTGTATTATGGTCTTCATTTTAAGTAAAGCCTTCCGTTTTTTCACCTTCAACCATCGTGTCTTTGCACTTGGGTCCTGCACCACACCACCAGCCGTGACAATATCGCACATCAAATAAATGACCAAGAAAGAAAGAATAAATGAATACACTTGAAAATGAAGTCAAACTTTTAGCATCTAAGCATGTATTTGGCTTTGTATTCTTTTGTTTACTTATCTATTACTAATTATGGTTTTATTATTTTGGCACTCTGAACGCTCCGTAGCTGTTCAGTCTTTGGTGATGAATTTGCTTAGACATCAGCTTCATAGCAATGTCAGTGTAAAAGTAGCACTCATACCACCGGCATGTAACACCGCCGTCATTATGGCTGGAACCCAAGATGTCTCTGTATTGCTGGCACTGAACTCCGTCTGCAGGTCTGTATAAAAGATACCAATACAAGAGGGAAAAGGGAGGGTGAGCGCAAGGACCAGAATGGTGGCCACCAACACCACCCATCCCCAACCACCATCAGGTGCTGCATTCTGGCTGTGCACATCCTCCTTTCCCCCAGCAGGATAGCCGGAGCCCTCGGGAAGGGAGTTTTCTCCATCCTGATCCTCCTGTTGCTCTGAATCACAGTTGGCACTCTCCTCCTGCTCTGGCGGGGTTTCAGCCGACCGGACAACAGAGTCCCTGACCCGCGTCTCAGCCTGGTGGCTTGTGTCGCGGCTCGATTGTCTCTGGATGGTTCTGAGCCCATCACTTTCTCCTGTCCTCTGGGTCTGGGTCTGATGAAAGTCCACACCTTCTGTCATTGTGTTTTACTGCGGAGCCTCGGTCCACGCCCTAGTCTGCGGGATAAGATACCAAGAGAGACTTTTATGGTGTATGCATTCTAATTAGTTAAGTTTGTTGGCTAGTATACATCTCAAGAATCAAGCATTTAAACAGGTTAAGTGATGCATATGTTGTCGAATTTCATAACAATTCCTGAACCCTGTATGAAAGCTCCACAATAAATGTAAAAAGTAAACACAAACAATTTAAGAATGAGCTAATAACGGTAAACAAAATCAAACAGAGGAAATACACTGATTTTTGTCGTGAGTATGCAGCATACATTTTAGTGCACAAATACACAGCCAATACAGCACTGCTTAAAGGCTTAAAAGTTATATTTCATTGTAACGCACAGTATTCCGTCATTGCACAGCCAGCAACATAACTCAGTTAATACACGAGACAAAATTATATCACAAGAACAATACAATAAGACATACCCAAGCCCAAGGCAATACTGACATCTGGAAATTCATTACAGAATCAGAATGACATTAGGTATACGTCCAGCCTCAATGTACCACGCTGTCTCGCACTCATACTGAGCTAGCGCTTCTAATTCGATAATAACGTATTACGACACACGTGCTTCGGGCCCCACCGGTTGCGTCAGCTTCTAGTATCTCAAATTCGTTGTCCCATCAAGTGCTCGGTAGTACGGGTGGAAACGGACTGCCCACCAGCCGCAAACTTTCATTGCCATTAAACGGAGCGCGCCGATCAAAACCCCTCCACCCTCTTGCTCACAAGTACGCAACTGTGGAATACAGATAATCTTTCTTTGTAATAATAATGACAAAATCTCTAAATACTGCATTCTCTTTCGCTAGGTCAGATCATTTAGAATCGCTCAATGTCTCGGGAAATTCGACGCAGTTTTCTAAGATTCAAAATAAGCCTAACGCTGCCCGTTCCTTATTGGGATCAATTTTTTACTTCAGTTTTTCAAAGCCCTTTGGGTATTTGTTTCCATGGGAACAGCAGGACAGGCCGGCACCTGCAAACACCACAGGGTATCTGGCTGCCATAAATTTATATATCAGATAAAAAAAAAGACATAAACGCGACTTTTAAAGGTTTGTTTCAATACACGAAAACGATCCATTATTCATATAGAGTATAATGCCCATGTGCTGGCTTAAGTTTAGCTCTCCTATAATTTTCCAGGCAATTAATCGCATGACATATGTAATAATTGACATTATCATTGCTTACCTCCTGTGCTTTACTCTTCTTTACCGTAACATAGCTCGCCTCTCCCTTTTTGTCACCTCAAAGTGAAGGTGTCACCTGTACTTGACACTGAGTGCCTTGCGTCGGGTAGTTGCTACCCGCTGGCCTTGCGTGTGATCAGTGTACGGTCTGAACTTCTCAACGGGCTGAGAATCGAGACTGCACAGAGCATGTGGGCAGCTGATACATCGCTCAGTGGCCGCTGTGGTGTAGACAGGATTGGAGGTGGAGAGTAGACACGTGGCTTAAAGGTCATGGCTGTTTATTTATCACCAGAGCAATTAAGTCTCTTCATGCTTAGGCACTGGAAAACCCAGTTCGGAAAAAAGTAAAAGGAAGGCGTGAAATACAGATTTATGAATATTACGCTAATATATGAGAATGCATTACTTCTGGGTGAGATTAACAATCAATCTCTCATTCACAGACATTCACGAGTGCGCAGAAATAAAACATTAAGCATAAAGATGAAAAGACCTGTTTTGCAAAAAGTTTTCTGTTGTCATGCAAGACAGGTATTGATTTTTAAAATGACGATCGAAAAACTGAAACCTCTGTTTTTTTCTCTTTCTGTGGGCGAATACACGTTTCCTGAATATCCAAAAACAGGCGGATGAAATGCGGTGTACTCTCCAGTTATTTCTCGTAATAGGTGTTCCCTTCAATTTGCTTGTGGAAAGAGGAAGTTCAGTTCCCAAGCATCTATTACCTGGCCTGTTATTGTCTTGGAAATTGTCCAAACGGATCAGTCATCTAGATAACAGTACAAACCTACGCGTCTGTATTGCGAAACCAGTTTAGACACTGGACTAATTGGATTTGGCTAAATAACAAATATCGTAACACGACCCTCTTTCTGTGTGCTCTTACGCTCGCAGTGCCTAAAACTCACTAATCAGCACCTAATGCTTATGCGGACATTTCAGCACTCACAGTTTCCCTTAAAATTCGTGTGACCTCTGTCAATATGGACATATGAACTGAAAGTACACACACCGAACCGAGGTGTTTGCTTTTGCTTTGATGTTGTCAGTTCAAGATTGATTCTCCTTGATGGCGTGATTCTGTAAATTTACCACAGCATTGAAGGAGACTGAGGGTGTGAACAAGAGATAATCTTCGTAGCGTCAAATCATGGCAAATAAATATACAGATGGACCGAAGGTCAGATACTGTGATGAGGTAGACTGGAAGTGACTGAACTACAATCGGTGGTGGGAAAAGTACACACATGCCACAGTTAAGAAAAAGTAACAATATCACACCAGAATATTACATAAGTCAACCTTAAGGTCACCCATTAAAAATTACATGTCAAAAGTATCTGGTTTTCCCCGTATCAAAATTAAAAGTAAATGTTGTAAATTCAAATCCATTATTTAACAATAATATTTAAACAATATTTCACTTTTAAGTAGCTGACTCACAGATAGGTAATACTGAACAAATATTTAAAATGCCGGACAATAAGATGAAGCTGTCTCAAACAGATAAGCACAAATGAATAACTTGACCCACTCCCTAATCGTGACCGTACATAGGCCAACTTGAAGGAAATCTTAATTGGAATAAAATATGGTTACAGTTATGACAAAAGAGCTTACAGTAATGGCAGAGTCCAGATCTAAAATATGGTTGTGGTAACTGGTTAGTGTTAGCAAAAGGCAGACGTCATTGATGGACACAATTATGACTGGCTAAACTAGTTAGTGCTACCTCAGTGACATTCCTGAGACTGTGAGATCTGAATGCCAAAATTTAGTGTTGATGCAGCATACCCAGCAAACCGCAAATCTCATTTGGTTTTAAATCATCTTTCGCAAAGTAAACATTTCCTTCAAGTATGGGTATGAATAATCAGGGTTAGTATGGGTAGTGGTTGGACCGTCACCTTCCATTTTTCTCAGTGCCCGGTGATCTACATATAGAGGTACTAGTGCAAAGCCCGCTAAGTGACTTGTTTGTCTGGCCAGGCAAAACCATGAGCCTGCACAAAAGTTACAGTCTCTGGGTACGCTTGCTCTCCTTTCGCATCGGTTTTTGTGACCAGACTGAGTATTTAATCGGACAAATAAATGAAATGAGTAACGAGTTGTCTCGGTGAAAATGTAGCAGGAGTCAAAATCAGTTTCAAGCTGTCCTCGATTTACATCGGGGTTCCGGGCCGACAAGCACGTCATGAGTCGATTTCGACGTTATTCTGAAACCCCTTTAACGACCCCATACACACATATAAACAATTAACATGCATGACTGATACATTGTATGATAGGGCTTTGCTATATTTTTTCACTAATTTCACATATTATTCATATTAAAATAATACAAATTTAGAATACTACTACTACTACTGCTACTATTACTACTACTTCTACTACTACTAGTAGTAATAATAATAATACAGCCTCGTAATTATATGAAAGCACAATAATAAAATGAAATACAGCGAGAAGGCCAGAAGCCCAGACACACTGAGACCCAGACAACATGGCAGCATGTCCAGTCTGTGTTATCCCACAGTGGACGGAGCAGTCGTTGTTAGTGGTTGCAACCAAAGGATGCTACGTGAATATAATATAATAAGGTCAATGGAATGTCCGCCCCGAATACAAGTGGTCACAAGTCGCACATGTCTTTAGTCAAGGACAGTCTGTACTGGGTTCAGAGAAGTACTGCAGTAAAAGTAAAAGTTGCCAAAAATCGAAATACTTAAGTAAAGTACGAATCCTAAACGACTCTAACTCAGTAACAGCGTATTTCTAATTTGTTGCTTTACGCCGCTGCATATAATTGACACAAATTATCAGTGAAACGTCGGCTGGCGGCCAAAGCCACATCTTTTCCTGTGCAGCATTTCTTTGGTAACTCTGCTGCTCTCCACCCTCAGTGGATAGGCTGCCAGTTGGTATTATTATGTTGCTGCTTTCTTCAAGAAAGAGGCTCTGTATAAGGCAAGATATTAATACCCTTTTTATTAATCTCCATTTTTATGTAATCCCTTTTTATTACATTTCTCATAGATTCCTTTCTGTTTTCGTTTTCCCAGAAATTTGCTCAGTTGATAGTCCAACAGAATACCACTGAAGTGAATGAACACTAACATTAAACATAACAAGAACTTTATGATGAGAATGTTAATGTCATCACATTAAATGCTGGAGAGGCAAAGGTCCAGGAAAATAAACTACTCAGAGTAAGTAAATCAACACAGGGCCCAAAAAAAAAAAAAAAAAATAACGTAATGAAAAGCACATTACAGAAATACATTAAATGGGCAAAGAAACTCCGAGAAGCATTTAAATATTATGTAATGTGTACATGTTTTCATAAATATCGCTTTTGTATGTAAGTCTATATAGTAAGTCCTGTGCCATTTTGATTAGGAGTATAACTATTGGGATTGCACAGAGACATGCTTAAATCACTGCAGGGTGTGCTTGAATTTTGTCCTCTTTAGCTTGTTGCTCCACAAAGATTGATGTATTTTGCGTTTCTGAGTAATGAGACAGATAGCCTTTTCACTGGATGGCTGTAATGGAAGTGATACGCTGACTGAGTTTGATTGACAGCAAATGATCATGCATCAAATTAATGATGGTGTAAATGGCAAGAATCTACCATCACAGAATACTTATAGTTATGTGAGATTAAAAAGTACACTGGGTTGAACTGCAGGAACGTGTCCAAGAGGAAGGCTTTACAAGCTCCAAGGCTGCAAGTTAAGACACAGTGTAAGCATAGCGACGAAACCAGCGAAAACTGGATGGGACTATGAAAAAAAAAACAAGGAGACAGATGGTCATAATTGAAATCCAAGATCTGTTGAAACATCCATCCATGCCCAAAATAGTCACGCGCTCCATTCAAACCCCCTTCCCCAAAAGCACGATTTCCTCCCACATCAAATAACAATTCAGGTAGAAGAAAAAAAAACAACCCCAAACTATAAAACATGTCAGTACAAGACAAGTACAGAGTACAGTGTACAGAGCGAAGAGACATATTTTTCTGTGTTTTGTTTCAGGTTAATGAACCTGTGACATTGAACTTGCTAAAATCAATGTCTCTTTCCTGTGTCTGCGCTTCTCTGTGCCTTTACTGTGGAAAGTGAAAAAAAAAGAGAAAAAAAATAGGCGTGACAGCATGAAATCCAGAGATGTACATAGAAAGGAGATAAAGCAAACGGGAGAGACATGTTTAAGAACAATCGAACAACACAGCACGAGCCTTAAGTATGAAATTAAACCGACATCAAAGAAAACAGCCGCGGAACATTGTAGTGACATAATAGTAACTTGCTCTTACATTCTTCAGGTTAATTAGACACATTAATGCAAACATGGTTTCACTGCACTTATTTTGGTGAAATGTGAGCGTAGACAGTACATAACAATAGTTCATTTTACTCCACCGTTTAGAAGCAAAAGGCTAACATAAGCAAGAATGTTCCACTCATGCTGTTATGTCACACACACAGAGGATAATACTGTAGACAGGAGAAGCTATGCTTCTACAAATGTAATGTTCTAGTTTTACTGTCTTAAGTGTTGGATAACAACAGTGTAACAGTGTGACGCAGCTCTGACTTTCACATCAGCTAAAGACATTAAGAACACACCATTTCATATCTGCCTGGTATAACTACGAAATTATCATCATAAAATTCAAACGTCTCTTCAAATTACTGATTCAGCTGTTACTTTGCTCCAAAAGGTGTCAAATTGTGCCAAGGTTTTTTGATAGCTGGGCTGTGCTCTCTTCACTCTAATAATATCTAATAAGGGACTAGAATAAGCCCCTCTTTGAATTAGAGTTAGGAGTAGATTAAGGAATTCTGAGAGGAAGGACGTGGCATGAGTGATTCACAACCTTTAGATGAACTGATAATTCCAGTGAGTCGGTGCTCATGACTGAAAATCTCGTCCCTATGGAATTCCCTAAGCAAATATATTGTTTGCTGTGGGATGTGCCTATACCTCTCTATGCCTTCCTTTCATATATTCCCAGGACTGCCCCAGAAAGATCAGAGTAAGCAGCAGATGAAATCCCAGCTTTGAATCCAGACTTATAACACAGACGTGTAAAAATGGAGTTGTGTCAGACACCTCCTGGTGGTAGTGCTCCTCACACAATATCTTCCACAGTATTTATCGAATGACATTAAATTTATTTAAAAGATTAACTTTGCATGAAATACAGACTGAGAGATAGACTGTCAGATTTAGTGCTACCACAACAACAACAACAACAACAAAAACAACTTCTACTACTGACATCACTGCTGCTCCTTGTCTTTTCTAGCTCACTGAAATACTATTACGGGACCTGTCTTACATGAGGATTGCATGAAACCATCACTGTAATTGGATTAATATATATTTTGGAAATATATATAAATCAAAAATGCTAAAGAAACAGAAATACCAAAAATGAAATAAATAAATAAAATACTCACAGTAATGTCACCACAAGTACCAAAGCTTTTTTTTTTTTATGGGGATGGCAGAACAAGGGGAAGGCTGTTTCCAAGACTGTAGAACAAAGGTCTCCAATGTGGAAGAAGTCATACTTAGACGTTCAGGTCACACTGGATTAAACCACTCATTATGTAATTGAGAAACATAACACATGGGCTTTCAGGCCCATGGAATTTGTACATTTGATGTGTAATATGTGTGGCAGGCAGAGAGATCAGTGTCTATCTCGGCCACAACGCACAAATCAGACGAACTTGCCTTTTGGAGGGCTCGATAGGGTCTAGTCATGTGTTTAAGTCAGCACACAACAGTGTACAAATCTTAAAGGCTGCCGGGTTGTATTTACAAGCAATATCAGATTGACTGGAACACTAATATTGATTTTTTTTTTTCACTTCCGCCCAAAATGTCAATCAAAAACCACGCCCACCGACGAACTTACTGAGTTTTTGGCTCTCAACTTGCAGAGAGCTGAGGACGTGGTGACCCTGCTCAGAAGCTGAAATTAAGGCGGCAAGATGTTCCCTCCTTACAGATATCACCCCTTCTGCCACATATCTGCGTCTTCTGGTGGGCTCAAACACAGCCTCATCCATAATATCTCCTAGTCCCAGGCACCACCACCGTCATGACTGGATCAGTTTGTCAGTGGGCCTGGTTTCTGATTGACATTTTGGGCAGAAGTAACAAAAATTGCTTGCTGTAAATGATAAATGTCAGTCGAGATGATTATCAGAGCAACACGGTTTCAAATAAAATGCCAGTCAAGTTTATTAAATCAACTGGTAATTAATGACTCTATTTTGAAGTTCACATGCATCATCACCTCCATTTTTATCAATTAATTTTTGTTACTTCCACACTTGAGGCTACTTTCCTGAAATGATAAATGGCAATTTTGTGTTATGAATAATGAACGATGAATGAAAATGATGAAACACGGCTGTGTTTTCATCACATCACGACTGTTTTAATCAAATCGACTTTAAATGAATCAAATCACTTTATCACTCTAATTTTTATTTCACATGCGTTTTTACCGCTCTGTTTTTCAATTCACATGCGCTTTCATCACCTCGATTTTTAATCAGCTAATTTTTGTTACCTCCACCCGTCATACCTTTGGCCATGTAATTACTAGGGTATTAAAAAGTTGACATCACACGGCATCAGCCCCTCATTCCAGCCCAGTTGGTGGCGGTAATGCGCCAAACGATGGAAAATATGACGTCAATTTATAGGCATCGAAGAACTGTGGTACTGTGCTTGATAGTATTTCCGCTTCCTTTCGGCCATCACGCTTCTGTCATTGCAGCGGCTTGATCTGAATAAAGTAAGCAGAAAGTCTATATTTTTTCAGAAAGTGTGAACTGTAATGTGAATACAGTTCATGATGCAGTAGCGTTACTATACTAGGATCCTAAATTGGACTAAACGGTCGCTGTAGGCAGTAGAGTCTAACTGTTTTAGTCGGAGCCTATGCCTGACCTTGTTGTGTTTAAAACCAATGACGGGACCTTCTGATATCCTTAACTATTTTGCATGAAACTTATTGAACGATCCTTAACAGTTCATTTTATCGTTGTTTATTTCATGATTGCAGTAACATGTTAGCATCAGTATGATAGAAAATGTCTTACAATAGTGAGTCAACTCATTAGTTAGCATCAGCTAACCAGCTATCAGTTGTCTCGAATCTAAGCTGTTTCGAGTCTCTCGCTAACCGTCAGTTATATGCCGTGCGAGTTCTGAAGTAGGAAAATACCAGTTTAACCGATATGACAGTTACTTCTTTGAGACACTTATAAACCTCTTTATTCTTCTATAATATGTGTTACTTAACCTTTGTGTACGTGACTTTTATGTGTATGTCTGTGTGTGTGTGAGAGAGAGAGAGAGAGAGAACCTGCTATGACCTCCAAATTCAAATCTGACATGTCATTTTGCTTCCTTTAAACGTTTAAAAGTGTGTGCCTGTCATTGTCAGTGCCGTTGTTCAGTGCTCACGTCTAGATTATTTGCATTCAGTGAAGAAGCCTTAGGGCTGCCTCTCATGCGTATTGTACACCTGATCTCAGCAGGAGGTGAACAATGGCTGGACGACGTGCAGCAGTAAAGGCCATTGATTGGATGGCCTTTGCAGAACGGGTACCACCCAATCAGAGGGCCATATTCAACAACCTAAAGACACGCAGCGACGCCATCTCTGCAAAGTGAGTTTTCGCAGACACGGATGACTTTCCATATGCTGGTCCCAGAACTGAAAGGAAAGAGGAAAGATAGTGTGATCCAGGAGCAGAGCAGTCACGTTTTAAAGCAGCATTGTTATGACATAATGCATATGTTGTTGTATGTGTTATGTGTATGTATGTTGCACAGGTTCCTATACAGTGAATAATAATTTGAACCTCTCTGTTACCAGACTCGCCTCATTGCCAGAGAAGCCATCTGCTATTGACTGGAGCTACTACAGGACTGCAGTGGCTAAACCTGGTATGGTTGACGAGTTTGAGAAAAAGGTGAGTTAGAAAAGCACCTATTCGCTTTCACATACAGCAACAACAACAAACAAACAAACAAACAAGAAACAACAACAAATGCACCTGATGCGGTTCATTGTGCTCTCTCTCTCTCTCTCCTCTGTGAAGTTTGCTGCCCTGACGGTGCCTGAGCCCGCGGACACTGAGACCGCGAAGATCGACGCCCAGGAAGCGGAAGCCGTGAGTGCTCTTCTGCTTTAACTGAATAACATGTCAGACCTCGCTTCTCGACTTCCGATCAAAGAGGGTCGCACGACTTTTTAGTCATTTTAAATACACGTAACAAATCCAGAAATGGGCCAAACAGGAAAACGTAATGATGTCACAGTGATGTTATGTTGTAGACGTGCATGGTTTTGTAATGCCTTTTTTTACTTATGTGCTTATTCTCACTCTATTCCAGAACAAAAGTGCAGCAGCTTACATAGAGGCATCCAAAGCTCGCATTGCTCAGTATGAGAAGGAGGTGGGTTAAATTCCAAGCTTTCCAGAAACTTCCACTTCACAGCTTTCCACTTTCACCTCACACTATGAGAGATTGCTTTTTAAGCATGTGTGGACAGGGGATGTTACTGTTAAATTAAATGGCTGTACTAAACTTTTTTTCCCTAGCAACAGAACTGCAAGCTAGTCTAACCCACAGTCTTGCAGTTTGCCATGCAATTAATTCACAGTAAAACAATAATAACTCCTGCAGTGAGCTCTGTGCGTTCTTTAGCAGCTTTCTTTGAACAGTCATGTTTGAATAATGTATATGTGAATACGGTGAATACATTGGTCTGGTATTGTTGTAACTACTGTAAAGCTGTGTCTCTACCGTCTGAGTTGTGTGGTTTGCCTAGAGCCCTGCAAAGAACAAAGGAGCCGTGATTCCAGTCAGTAGAGACTGGAAATGCATTTTTCTCCATTTATTATATGGACAAAATCTATTAATATTATCCTTAACCCCCCCCCCCCTCCCTCTATGCCCCCACTCACTTGTTTGTTTAAGCACTGAAAATTGTCGTGACTGAACATTAACAGAATTTTCTAGAATTTGACACTCCCAAGAGAAGCTAACCCACAGGCATTTCATGTTCACATTTTCTCAACGACAGAACCATCCTCTCTGAGACACCATATTAAAATGGTTGTTATCAGTTTTACATGCCGACAATAACCTGTAGCTGCTTGTAAAAGTCATTTTGTGTCTCCCCCTTTTGTTTCCCTCAGCTTGAGAAATTCCGGAACATGGTTCCCTTCGAGCAGATGACCATCGAGGATCTGAACGAAGCGTTCCCAGAGACAAAGCTCGACAAGGAGAAGCATCCCTACTGGCCACACAAGCCTATAGCAGATCTGTAAATTGTACCCCACACCCACCGATTCCTTTCCAAATAATAAAACTTTATGATTGAGAAATGTAGAAGTCCCATCTGCTGTCTCTACTGTTTCATCTGAGAGCAAGTTTATGACATTGTTCTGTGTAAATGACTGTTTGTTGAGTAAAAATATAAAATTTAGAATGTTTTTTTTTTTGTGGTTTTATGTTTCATGCTCCACTCGTATTCAGGGACAGCGTGTGAATAACACAGAACTCGGGAGGTGCCAGATGATGTGTTGTGTCAGGTTTAGTTACAGAGGAAATTTCCATTTCTTGTCTATGGCCAGATGTTTTGAAGGTAGATATTACAGGCAATGTTCATTCCAGAGCACATACCATCCATAGTCAGAAGCAATAAATGGATTAAGCCAAAAAAAAAAAAAAAATCGCCGTAGGCGGAACATTAAGTCACATTTGCACATTACTATTTAAAAAAATTAAGTTAATTTATAAAGCATGAATCAGTACAGAATATTCCGGAGATCACCAAATTACACCTAATAATAAATTCATTATGACTTCTGTTACAAAACGATGCCCCAAAGGGATTCTGTGTTTAAAATGAATGTGAAAAGGTTTGAATGGACTTCATTTTTTCTTTTTTATGCATTCGTTTGAAAGGTTCTTCTGACTCAGTATCTTTGTGTAAAACAAGCAGATTTAACAAAGGTGGTAGACTGATCAGTGCCCTGACTGTGTCAGAGCAGAACCTGTGAAACTCAGTGGAACTACTCTGAGGTACTTCTAAAGCTCTCTTCATTCAGTCATAGGAAGAAAACACCTTTTTTTGTGCGAGTGTGTAGTACTTGTGAACATAGTTTATGACCTCATCTTCTCTAATTTTTTTTTTCTGTATAACATGCTTCAGAATGCACTTAAATGAAGATTCTTCAGAATGAATGATTGTATGTGTGTCCACGCATGTACACAAATAGATATATTCTGATGGTGTGTGTACAGAGGGGAGTTATTCTCTGTTCTTTCATGTCATGTCATAACAGGATGTTACTGATGTAATCTGACCGGTTTGATGTTGGCCTCTATCTGCTCTGTGGCCATCCACACAAGCAGACAAGATGAACAGAATGGCACTGAAAGACGACCTCTCCAGACTGCTGTCTGTGGCACAGTTGGTTGGCTTTAGTCATGCTTATTGCATGTTACTGCATGTTGGTCACGCCTCTTTTCTGTACACCCTTGCTTTACACCCTCAGAAATGTGAGAATACTTGGGAGCCATGTGTATTAGCTATCCTGAAGATGATCACATCGTGAAAAAAAACATGTTTTCTTCATGATTCTCACTTGACCCCCCCCCCCCACCCCCCTTTTTTCCCTGGTGTTCAGGATGTACTTTGAAGACAGGTTTCTGACAAGCCCCTATAAAGGTCACCCTCCCTCAAACGGAAGAAGCATTTGATTGTTCAGTAATCTCTAATTATTACTACTTTACACTGGTTCACTCCGCTTTATCACGGACGCATCACCAGCCAGTGCAGTTGACAGTCACTTATGCAACACATCATAAAAACGAAACCATGCGGCTTCGTATCCACCAGAGGGCGCAGTTGTATAAATTAAGACAAATCATGGTTGACCAAACGCGCATATCAAGCTAAAGCAATTTAAAAGCACAGGAAAAGTTGATGGCTAGCATGAATACACCATAGATATGTGAAAAGTAATGTAATTCACACATGCAGTTGTATTAGAAAACGTGTAATATGCCTCTTTGACATAACTTGGCTTGTACTACATTCAAACGTATTAAGGCTTAGTGCATTTGTGGACGTCATTCTAGTGAACTATCTCCGTTGGTTATTTTGCGGTGTCAAGAACTCTTTCGCTGCCTTACATTTTTCAGATAGCATGCCTGGAGGAGAATTTCTTTGTCAGCGCATTTGATAGTCAAAGCCCAGCTCCTTCCAAACATACCCCATGTCATACCGCGCATAGCGGTAGGAGCTGAAACGCAACACCTGTCTATACCCAGAGACATCCAGCTACAAGCATGCACACTCCTGAGACATGGCGTAACCGACTATATGTGACGGCACCGCGATTACAAACCGACAGAAAATTATATGTTCATGCCAGAATGAGTTAACTTTAATTTGTTTTAATTTTCTTATTTTATTAGCATTAGCTTGGGTAGGGAGCCACAGTCCTGAAAGAACTCCACACAGTTTTAGAAGTGTTTTATTTCTTAATACAGTGTAGACTTATGTCAACACTAGTTTCATTTTAATACATATCTTTTGCTGATAAGTTTGAGGGTTTTTTTGTTGTTGTTCGCTTGTTTTTGTGAATGATTTGACAAATAACAGTTGAAGACGTTGGTGGGGTGTCCTGCCGAGAAATTCTCAGGTAACACCAAACACTGTGTTTATTCTGCAAGTCTGGTTAAAAAAAAAAAAAGAAAGAAAGAAAAGAAAAAAACAGTGGGCATTTGTCACCCGTGCGCTGTTTGTTCTCCTGTGAGTTTGTTTACTTTAGTTGAATATCGCATCCTGCTTTGACCTTTTAGGACTCGGAGGGCATGACCTCTGTGTGACCAGTCTGTGAAACTGTGGGGTCTTGCTCTAATGAAAGAGCAAGTGATCAGGGGTCACTGTCACTGTACTTTTGTGATAAAAATGTGTGTGTGTGTGTGTGTGTGTGTGTGTGTGTGTGTGTGTGTGTGTGTGCAAGGGTCATTTAGGTTTTACTTTCCCTGTGCTCAGTCATGTCTTTTTCCAGTTGACAGCTCAGCTGTTACACA
Source organism: Chanos chanos (assembly GCF_902362185.1). Lineage (NCBI taxonomy): Eukaryota > Metazoa > Chordata > Actinopteri > Gonorynchiformes > Chanidae > Chanos > Chanos chanos. Next base: position 16,143,058 of record NC_044507.1, read on the forward strand.
CACTTGCGGTCTTGTGGCCTGTTGTGGTGGCACTCAGGACCAGATGCTCTCTCAAAAATGATAATGATTTGATCTTGACCACACTGAGGTCACAGAGTAACCAAGAGATGATTAAAAATAATCTAAACGAAACAAGCTACACTTCTTATTGCAGTGTGTTAATATCAAGACTCCGTATGGTAAACCAACACACTAACTATTTCAATCAGAGCAAGTATGACGTACTAGCCTTTAGCAGAAATGAAATATGTGCTCCCCAATGTTGCATTGGCTGTGAGGCAGAGTGTTTACGTTATTCCGTTTTCGTTCGTGTTTATTGGCACCTTTGGTGTTAGCTGATCGATACCGGTGTTAATGAAAAATAGCCATCAGCGCATTTACTCATCACCCTTTTTCCTAATACTACAGACCTGTTCAAGGAAGCGCTACTGGAAAATGCAAACCACATGCTCATGTCTGCGCAAGTAGAAACTTATGGTTGATGTAAACCATAATTGCTCTCTGTGAAGATGACTTCCATGTTTCTTTCATCTTTTTGTCCCTTAGGAAAAAAAAGGATAGTTTAAGTGTTAGATAATATGAAGGGTTCAGTTTTCTAAAACAAATAAACAAATAAAAAAAAAAACATCATCGTATCGTATGTCAAAGCCAGTAAACCTGTTTGTGGTTAACTGAGTGACTGTATCTCAAAGAATGAGTTGAAATGTTGTCTTACTCAGCAGAGAGGTGATTCAGCGCAAGACTGGTTTCCTGTAAGAGGTTGCAACATTTTCTAAGAGTTTATGCGAGAAGGTTTGGTCTTGGCAATATTCTGTGTTTCTCTGAAAAAAACCCAAAAAAACACTGTGATTCAAACTAGCTTATTCTTTTTTTATAATGGTGATGAAAAGTATTACTTAAGAAGAACAGAATGTTAACAGACCTTGGAATCCTTTGAGTTGTCTTGGTGACGTACTACGGGGCATTATAATTTAACACCTGCTTCTGATTAGTTGTCTCACGTGGCCTTGTAATGAGTACAGAGATGTCAGTGCAAGAGAGACCGAGAAAAAAAATGATCATTCAGATTAATGGAATGACAAAACTCCTCTTCTTGCCCCCCCCCCCCCCCCCCCCAAAAAATGGGATCAACAACAGCATTTGTTTTTGTCTCTCAGCCCACACCCGCGCTCCCCCGATTGATCCATCACTCTCACTTTGTTCCAAAGCGAACAGCTCACATCCGCCTGGGTGTGTAGGGACGGAGTGTCTCTCTGTCCACGTTTCCTATCTCTCCGTCACTTCTTCTATTGTGCCATCCGAAAAGTCATCCATCACCTACAGAATGCCACAGTCCCTCAGTGCTGCTGTTTCCTGTTACGCCTGACGAGCGCCGTCTCCTCACAATGCCACTGTCGCTGTGAATTTGACATGGTTACGCCGTGACCTTGTTTGCCCCTATTCTAACGCTTAAATTTATTCGGGATCCATTTAGTCCGGTCCTCTCCTCCGCGGGCCCGGGGGCAGGTTACGGGTCAGAACAGGCAGTGCTCCGTTGCCATGAGAGCAGAGAAAGGATCGTCAGAAGGTACAAGCACACTCTGCACTGTGCAAACAGCAGAGCCTGGAGGCCTGAACCTCACAATGACATTTTGAGGGAAGGTGGGGGTTGAGGGGGGGTGCATTTTAAACAATGACATGAGATGGCATCACTTTTCCCATACACTTTAAAAAAAATTTAGATACTAAGTAACTATGGCAGTAAAAGAACCTTAAATGTCTTCAAATATTCTTAGATGAGAGAAAGATTAAAACAATTTGAATAGTTTAGTAACAATTATTAATTATTTGTTCTGTTCCATTTTTACACCCATGTAAAACATTTCAACAACAGTTTTAAGACACCGGCATTTGGCAGCTGACAACGCTTTCAATTCCACACCTATAAATTAAAATACTTGTGATTCACGGTGAACTATTTCTTATGGGTGTGTTTAATTCCGCATATGTCACAGAGGGTTGTCCAGAATCCACAGAATAAATCATTTCTTTGTGCTTCTGTAATGAATTCATGACATCATGAGAAAGTAGTTGCCCCAGTGACATGCCGACGACTGTTGCTAGGGAGTCCTGCCGAAATGGCGGTGCCAATTTTTTTTTTCTCCATTTAAATGAGGGGGGGGGGGGGGGGGGGGGGGAGAGAGAGAGTAAATAAAAGTACCATTGGCAGAATGTTTGTCCAACATCTTCCTCTCCACGGTGCCAGACACAGGTCTTTATTGGGGAGGTCTGACATGGTCACTGTGGCTTTTATTTGCCATTTCACAAGAGATCTTCCTCTGTCCCAGTATTAACTGAACCCACAGACACCCTCTCGTGTGAACAGAGAGATGCCGTACACACGTACAGCCAAACCCAGGGAGTAGAGCAAATAAATAAATAAATAAATAAATAAACAGCTGGAGAAAGAGAACAGGTTCACTGACTACAACAAAGCTTGTAAGTGTCATAGTACTGTCCTGTTCTTTCACACCCTTTGCAAACAGCATCAGATTTAACATCCTATTAAATAAAAGTCACGTTAATAGCTAACTTAGGAACTTACTGACAAGTTTCGTATGTACTGGGACGGGGCAAACAATGAAATGCATTGTGTACTTTCTGTCTCTGAAAAAAAATCAATAGATACTAGTGTAGGTAGGGACCAAGAGAAAACATACCATGCCACAACACCAAAGACAAACACATACCTACTGAGACTCTCCTGTATGTCTTACAGAGACAGAGTTGCTGTTTATCCCACGATTTGAATTAAAAGCACATTTGTTCGGCATGTCTATGAAAAAAAACCATGCTTATAATGTAAAGCAGCGACACGGCAGGGGTCAAGGTTCAACGGCAGCGTTTTCATTTTCCGAGCTTTGAACTTTTGATTAACCCGGGGTGTGCTAATAAATAACTGCCTCTGTCACGTATTTCAAGAAGATTAAATACATTCACCTGTTGAACGGGACAAAAACAAAGAAGAAAGAAGCGGAGTTGTTTGGTTTTCTCATTAATATCTAAGGAGACCAATTCAGGTAGCAGTGCCACCTTTCCAAAAGCGTCAGACATCAGCACGCTCTTTTGATCTCTCTGACAGAGTCTAACCAATAAAATAGTCACAGAGTTAATCGGTGACGCGACGGCGTCAAAACAAGAAGAACCGCTTATGAGTTTATAATATGATATACAGCCGCGCTGTTTGCAAATTTATGAACTTGCAGACAATCACCTCATTCATCTGACACACTATATTTTGTCTGAATTCTGTCCCAGCCGCTGACAGACGTATGAGCCGGCGAATCTCAGGCACGCTGCCTCTCTCAGTTCTCTGAGGATGAAGAAAGCATGAGACAAAGTGAGTAAGACAGAGAGAGAGAGAGAGAGAGAGAGAGATGTGGTATGTAACCATCCTCAGGCAACCCCCCCCCACCTCCACCTCCAACCCAACCCCTCCTTGTCCCTGAAGAGGGTTATGAGTCATAGGCTAAATCATTCTCTTTTTTTGGACTTCCAATTTTTAAAAAATTTTTTTGCTGCTTTCTATTTGCATTTGCTGTCCCTTTTAAAACATTTTGTTTTGTAGGAAATCTCTATCCTGCTTACTGAAAGCTTTCAGTAAGTATTTTTAGACTGTTTGGCACAACTTAATCAGCTGTAACATTTTAGTTTGGCTTACAGGGTCTCATAGGCCGGACGCTATGCCGTTTTTGAAGGTTTCTGTTGGAGCACCGCTGCGCCTGACGGTAAAGAGAAAGCTGCAGTAGAAAGAGAAGTGATAGTTTGTCCCCCGTGGTCGGTGGGCGCTTCATCGCTGAGGCGGTGTGTTTGTGCTGGAGGAAGAGCCACGTGCAGACCCCACAGAGACTCCATTGATTCACACTAATCAAGGCCAGGGAGGGATTGTGGTGGTGGTTGGGGGGGGAGGGGGGACGGGGGGATTTGGGGGGGGGGCAGTGAAGTCAACACATTCTCTGCATTCCTCTACTTCCTTTACAGGAGAAATGTCACAGCCTCACAGAATGCTCACAAGTCCCTCAGTTCAGTTGGCCATCTCTACACTCTCTCTCTCTCTCTCTCTCCTCGGAGCCCCTGGGCCTCTTTTTTTCTCCTTTGCCCTTTTGACTGCCAAATGACTGAGCAATCTGCTGCCACTGCACTTTTAAACCACATTTGTTTTTGGGTTTTTTTGGGGGGGGGGGCACCCCAAAAGATGGTGACGAGGTCTCTGCATTTCCAACAGTTTTCTTGGGCCTGTTTATTTAAGCGCCACACTTATTTTGGACAGAACAAGCAAAAACAAGAAACAGGAGGACACACACGCTCACCCGTGAAATGCGGTAAAGCTACATGTTTGAAAGCTTTGGAGCCCATGCAATGATCCCACTGACAGAGAGAGAGAGAGAGAGAGAGAGAGAGAGAGCTAGTTACAGAACCTGAGAGTACTAATCCAAGGACACTTTCAATTCTTCCATTCGCCCCCCCCCACCACCTTGTTTATATTAAGAAAACCAAAACTGTGTGTTGTGGTTATTAGTATTGCCTAACTGTAAGCTTTTAAGTGAAAAAGTGGTATTCAGCCAAGACTGCCTTAATCAGAGAGTAACAGAGAGTTCTCCCCCTTTGCCTTTGGCTGTGAAGTGAGTTACTGATGGACAACAACAGTTCACGCAGTATGTCCAGAGAGAGACAGTGCAAAGGACGTCCGTACCCCTTCACCACCTCTCCCTTCTTTTCACTTCTCCTCTTAGGAGCTATGAGAGAAGGGTTTACTTCTCCTCAACGTTGCCATGGGAACTCTGTTTGCATTTCCCAGTGAGCGATTCCGGAGCTGCTGGCTTTCAGCTGGAATTCAGACTTTCAATTGGGCTTGCAGGTCGGCCTGGAAAAGCAATTGTCTATTCGCTCGGACTTGCGCGAAAGACGCTACGGGGTGTGCGTTTCCAAAGGAGCAAAAAGTGGAGAAAAAGAGCAAAGAAATTTTGGTTGTGGACGCTTCCTTCACTGAGATACCTCAGGATCTAATCATATCTTTCAACGCTGACATTTCTCTGAAGCCAATTTTAAAAATTTCCCCTAATTCAATAGTTTGTAAAGGTCACCAGTCCTCTTGAAAGTTAAAAAAAAAAAAACAACAACAACCACAAACTCCATATATAGTTATTACAGTCATAAAATGATTCACTAGTTCCTCCCTCCATTTTATGCTGTATCACAGTGCTCCACTCTGCCTCTGGTGCTCTGTGTTCTCCCCCCTAACCCAGCACTCTGAGCAGGCAGAGCTCACACAAAGAGCCCTTTCACTCTGACCTTGACTCAGAGACTCCCTGGTCACCATAGGAATCTGCTCAGAGGAATCTGCCCAAGTCGGCCTCCGCTGACTGATAACCCTCTAACTGCACTCACTGAACAAGAAGAAGAAGAAGAAGAAGGAGAGGACGAAGAAGAATACTAAAAAAAATACTAAAGAATACTAAAACTATATATACATATACATATATCATTAGATGCATTAAGCATCAGAAATAAGTGTGGGGCACTGGGGAATGAATATGTTTGATATCAGTGAAGGAATGGTGACCTTTTCATTTTTACCACTAAAGCAGTGGATGAAAACAGATTGTTTTTTAACTTGATGTAATTTCGTGCATTTTTGATGTTGGCCATTTCATTAAAATTTAGAGTTACACTTATATAAGGAAACTAAAGGCTTTTTCAGTTATGCATAGCACATTTCTATGACTTTCATATCTTTATCTTTTCATATCTCTATGACTTTTATATCTTTAATCTTAAACATCAGTATTACCAGTGTTCAGAATGAATAGATCATAAGCATCTCCACTAATGAGAAAAGAAACTTGGAAAAAGGAAAGGAATTTCTTATTTTAAAGAGTGTGGTTGATGGTGACATTCTCAAAAATGAATAACTGCCTTTTATTTTTTTTCAGAGAGGGTCAATATTGCAACTTCTGTGGAGAGAAAAACTGTTTTTTATTCTCTGGAAAGGAACTGTTGCAATTTAACAGCCTGAAGACATAATGCAGGCAACAATTGCACTTCAAAATTTTCTTAAAAAATAAAAGTAAAAAGCAGGCTTTTTTTTTTTCTTCATACATTTCTGTCATAAGAAACAACTGCAAAACTGTACAACAAGCTTTTTACAAAGCATTTGGAACCTCCATTTCAGAAAGTTCTTTTCAATTCTTTTTTCTTTACACATTCAACACAGAGAGACTTGCTACACTTTTTTTTTTAAATTAAGGTGGCATTAAGGAAGTCTTAAAACTCTCTGACAGACGACGGAAACCGGTGTTCTTTAAAAATGTTCAAACGCTCCATCTGCCTTGCTCCAAGGAAAGGTCTGGGGTTTTGGCTCTGTCATTCATAGTCATAAGACATCAGGGGAAAGGATTCTGGAGCCATGTCACAGTCTGTTTTTCTGTTTGTGTCCACCCCAATAAGACAAAGGTAATTCAGTTCCTCAAGGTTCCAGTTTGTCCATAGGAGGTCTGGCTAAGTTGAGTCCCGTCGGGACCTCAGTCTGTGTCTATGTGACAGGGGTTGGTCCCCTCTTCAAGGGCTGCTTGGTATACCCTCAGGAAGTCCTTGTACCTTGGGGCGCACCCAAGCCACGCTTCCCCGAAACGCACCGTGCCAGTGAAGAGGAACTCGCCCTCTCCCGGTTTCACGCCGCACTGAACGGGCATCTTAACCGTTCCCGCCCAGCGCCTGACCCGTCCGCCCGCCGTCGCGAACACCTGGCTCTTCTGCCTGTACAGGCGACTCAGCGTCACGGCAACGGACGTCTGCTCCTCGTCCCGCTCGACTCCCAGAATACTGCCCCGCGTGACTGCAGAGAGCAAAACACCAAAACGTCGTTTAGCCCACACACAGACGGAGAGCAAGATTTCAGGAATCAAAACAAAGAATCATATAGAGATGACACATTAGTCTGACCGTATTATATAGAGATGACACATTAGTCTGACCGTATTCATTAGCATGAATGTAGAAATTTTAATTACGGAAAAATGTGTTTTTACCAAAGTCGCTGGTGCAGACAGCCAGGAGCATCTCAGCATCAGTGCAGGGCTGGCATGTCGCTGTGTGGGTAGACAAAAAACACACAGTTAGACCAGGACCTTTAGCATTCCCCAAAAACACACACAGTTAGACCAGGACCTTTAGCATTCCCCAAAAACACACACAGTTAGACCAGGACCTTTAGCATTCCCCAAAAACACACACAGCTAGACCAGGACCTTTAGCGTTCTCCAAAAACACACACAGTCCACAGGACAGCGTGCTATTTACTTGAAAGCCCTATTAGTACACAACAACAAAATGTGATTTTGCCTGTTTTCATTAGTTGTTCCGATCATAAAAGCCAGAATTATGAATATTATCTCAAACTGCACAGACCGCCCAGTCGCCCTTGGGCGCGTGCTCCTGACACGCACGCAGGAAGTCAGCAGCCGTAATTAATTTCTCCAGCGGACGGTTATTTATTTATCTGGCAGAGGTCGAGTTTGCCGTCACGGCTTGTGGGTTCCAAGTAAAAACATAGCAGGGTCTGCCCGTGGCGAGGGGAGCGTCGTTAAAACAGACCTGCTGCAGGACGGTGGCTGAGCCAGAGGACACCGTTCAGAGGCTGAACTCTGACACACGCTCGCATAAACCCCAGTCCACAACAAACAAGAACCAGCTGAGTAAGACTCCGGTCAACTCTGACCCAACGGGACCAGTAGCACCAACAAAAACCCCAAATCGCAGTCCCCCCCCCAGCAAATCATACACATCGAATTAGCTGGCGAATGACTAGTCTCACTTCTCCCCACATCTGCTGTAGGTTATAGTTTCAGCTCAGTAAAACAAGTCAGGCAAACACTAACTTCTTCCTGGTGACCTTTCTGTTATAGAACTAAATGAAAGTGATTAGCACAACCCGGAGAAATAACAGTGAGAAGGTCACTTTGTACGAGCATTCAGTTAACTGGCGTTTTTTCCACGCTAACCTTTTACGCTCCTCTCAGCACGTAACCTCACAGCTCCCAGGTCTAGTCAAAACCCTGCTTATGGCTGTCATTGTCTTTCACGTTGTCTTTATTCCTAAATCACCATCCCACTTTCATGTGGCTTGTCAGGTTGATGATTGGTTGACTCAGGTGGCTCACTGGAATGGTTTATTGGCCCTTGCTGTAGCCTTCTTTTATGGTAGTATGTTGGCGGCAGGGCAGGTGTGGGGGAAGATGGCGTAGAGGAGGAGGAGGAGGAGGAGGAGGAGAAGAAGAAAGAGAAAACAAGAGAGGTGAAGGGAGGAGGGGGGCTGCAGAGTCAGCAGTGGGCTCAGGGCTCTAATCCCAAAGTAATGGACTGAAGTGTTCTTGTCTGTTAGTGCAGGTGGACGACAGGAGTGAGAAACCACTCACTAAAACTTTGGAGTTCAAAATAACACGTTGGCTTACAGAGTTAAGTATAAAGAGAAAGGACTAGGGTATGTGCTCTGGAAGCGTGAAAGCCAAAAGAACTGCTTTCGAAGTGCAAACTGATCTCCCGTCAACTTCTTCAACTGGAAAAAAAAAACGTTCCATAGTGAAACTAGAACTGCGAAATGAATAAATTTGGCTTGTTCTCCATTTAGTAGAGAGCATGACCTTCACCATGAAATAGCCTGGGAGGGTTTATTTTTAGGCAAACTTGTGTGGAGGAGGAGTGTGTGTATGTATGTGTGTGTGTGTTTGTGTAAAGGGTACAGGTCAGAGGTCAGCTGCTGTTGCAACTCAAGGCGCAACATACCACCACCAGGATCAAGGAGGTCATGAAGGTATACGCTCTGCAACAGCTGGAGAGATCCGCCATTTCAAAGTGACCGACCTCAAAAATCTGGAACTCAGAGGGGCTTTGATGAGGAGCTAAGTGCCGCCATCGCTCCTGAGTTCTGATTACTGAACTCAAGCCCTTAGCGAAGACGAAGATGTTATTCCAAAGCTTTAGCGGGGCTCACATGTCAGACATGAAACAGAACCACAGGAATGGGCTGGCATCTGTGTCAGCAGCTCTCCTCGGTCCAAATTAATGCAGCTCTGCTGAGACCAGAACCACTTCAGAGAGAGAAAGAGGGGTGGAGGGGCAGATAGTGTCCCTGCAACATCTGGTCCCACATACATTCCACACTAATAGAGTAAAACTGAATCGTACCGCTTAGCCTGGATCAGAACCACTTCAGAAAGGAAGACAGAGAAAGAGGAGAAACGAAGGAGAGAAATGAAAAGAGAGACTTGGGAGAAAGGAAGAAAGAGGAAGGGAGTGAGAGTCAAAGAGGGGGAAAAAAAAGAAGATAAAATGTCCTCCCAACATCTGGTCTAAAACACATTCCAAGTTGAAGGAAAAGCAACTCAATACTCTGCATAGCAGATCAGCTTAGAGATTTACAAAAACACACACACACACACATACACCAAGTGGAAAAAGAACTGTCAGATGATCTGACAGAACTGACCGCTCACATCACTGAATCCACATCCTGTTGTCAATGGGATGAGACCTCACTTTCTGTTGGGTTCCCTCCCAGGCAAGCCAAGACCCGATTGGCCACAACAACCTAGATTCTAATGCCACAGAGGACAAGAGCCCAGTTCAAAAAAAAAAAAAAAAAATACCCTTGCCCACACATCTAAACCACTGATACCTTCACTTCTCTTTTATATGCCGGCTATGAACACACATCGCCTTGGAAACACACGCGCGCACACACGTATGCACACGCGCACACACACTCACAGGACTGGGTTCTATTTTGCTTGGTTTGGAGTAAAAGAAACAAGTCAGTTGCATATCTTCTCTGTGTGAAGCCGCTTGGCTTTGGCAGGTGCACAGTATGAAAATAAGACATGTTTTGAGAGTGAGGAATCGGGGGTTTTCCACACGGAGCACATCACTGATATCAGCGTCCATGGATTCCCATGGTGGCACAATATGAGCCTGGCTTACACACACACTGACTAATCTGGAAAATAAACACTGGACTATTTTACTTTCTATCAGAAAACAATCCAGGGTTGTTACTGATATCAGTTTCCAGTGAAAATAAGGCCATGGATTCTCGAGATGAGAAAACCAATTTCACAACCACAGAACGTTCTGAAATATCTGTTTCCTCTGAAAGGTGAAAGATAGCACGTTATCATCAGGCGCTGACTTTCAACAGTAGAAATTTGACACAACTGCCAAAACTCATATGAGCTCCACATAGAGTGAGAGACACATCTGAACCACACAATACTGATTCAAAACCAAATATGAGGCAGTTCAGGGGGGAAAAAAAAAAGTTAAGAAATAGATACTAAAGAACATTGCCATAAATCGTGATGGAGGGTTAGGGTAAGGGACCAAGAATAACAGGTCTTACATACCAGACAACGAGTACGGCTCTGTCCCTGGTCTGTGGTTGATAAGCTCATACTGGAAGGCAGTGATCTTTCTGCTTATGTCTCTCTGAGGGACGGCCTCGATGAATATCGCCCCGTCCTGAATGCCGAAGCAGTGGACCTTGCCCCGGGACTGCTCCTCCTCTCTGAGCAGCAGGCGAAGCTTCCCCATCCGGTCCAAGTAGATGTTGGTTCCGCTGGACTCCTTGGATGGTTTGATGCAGACGGTGAGGCGGGCGGCCGCCGGGGAGAGCGTGTTGGGGCGCAGGTTGACGATAATAGCCCCGGTGGGGTAAAGCCACTCCAGAGACCCTTGGGAGCAGCGTAGGTAGACCTGTTCCACGTCCCTGGCGTGGCCCTCATGGGTAAGCCCACTGCACAAAAAAAAAAATTTAAAAATGGAACAGGTTGTTAGAGAGCATGAGCCTAAAGACTGAACTTCAAATCTTGTTGTGCTGCACAGTATGAAGTAATTTGGTGGATCTGAGCAAGTGTTTCCACCACTGGGCCACAGAACCCCTCAAATAATTAATCCAGCCTGGTTCTGCTGATCAGGGCCTTAGCATCTGGTTCATTACATGACACAAATACACGAGAGTTTGGTGGAAAAAAATGTTAAAAAAAAAAAAATCTGAGGGTACTCAAAAGTCCCAGTTGGAGAAACACAAAGCTAAATAGTTTGTTTCTCAATAAAATCTTCCCAGAATATACAGACTCTGAAGAAAAAAGGATCAGGTTTTTCTGTGGTGGTTTATCAACCTCTGTGATGAAATTCTGAAAATGATGGTGGTTGGAAATATTGTCAGTTTAATTTTAGTGGCCTTTAGTGAGCAATAAGACATCAAAGGGAAGTCTCATGCTTTAAAGTAATGGTTGAGGGCACTTTGCATCTGAACCGAGTCCAAAGCTACCCTCATGCCAAGCAAAGGCCTTTCTCCAGGCAGAGTGGGTATAAAGAATGTAGTTAATATCTTCACACAAGGTATTAGAGCCCACGCGCAAGGCCCGCTGCATGACTGGTCACGAGCAATCGCTGGTCATACACACACACGCACACACAGATATAGACTCATACACACAGATCCAGATGCGTGCATGCGCGCGCGCACGCGCACACATACACACACACACACACACACACAGAGACTCACATACAGACACAGATCTCTCTCTTTTTGTCATTCTGCTCCTTCAGCACTTTGGCATAATTCACCATTGGCACGCTGCCTTTGGTTAAGATTTTTGAAACAGGAGTCAATGAATCCTGGGACACACACACACACACAGAGTCCTGTGCACTGATGAGTGGAGCAGAAACAGGAGCAGAGGGCTGGAGCATGCAAGTGCAAATGCAGGTCACGCATTGGACCTCCCCTCTCTTTTCAGCTCCTCAAAGAAACTGGAAGCTCTCTGTCCAGGCACCACTTCTGTCTCTGTCCACTGCTTGGACAATGGCTTTCTCTGCACTACTTTTAGCCATCATCTGTGGCTTGCTTTCAGCTGTGTGGCAAATGAACCATCTGCCTACTAGCCTCAAGTACAGTCGGCATTGATGTGTGTCTCCATGTGGAAGGGACACCAAAAAAATGAAACGACCGAGGCTCCCATCGATATGGTATGGATTTAAATCATCCGCTTGGAACAGAAAGGGCACAGGCTAAGAACGCGTAGGGAAGCCCCATAACCAGCATTCTACCAGCTCCTCTTTAATTAAGTGCTTTTTAAATACAGAACGTCTGTGTGCCATAATGAGAGACTGGTACAAGGCCTGGCTAATCAACAACAGATTACTGGTTTTGAATGAAGGCACAGCACATTCAATCTTCTGGTCTGTATGATTTCATATGGCAGCAAAGAAACATATTCAAAAAAAAAAAAATTATATGATTTAAGTGATGGTTTGTGTTATTTAATAATATAAGTGATGTAAAACTATTCAGATGTAAAACTATAACAGAAACAGTTTTCATCCAAAAGAAGGAGGGTCAGCACGTATCAAGTTATTTGTCTCCAGTCCCTAAACCTGGCGAAAGCAAAGTTGCTCCATTAGACATTAAGAGCCAGGGGTCTAATTTATCTAAACTGGAGGACTATATCCTTTTGTTAATATTATCAATATTTCTCAGTTCTCTGGTGTATTAGCATTGTGGTTGAGTGCACAAAATCTGTTTAGTTTAGTTCGACTTAACAAATGAGTATCATCTTATTTAATAGGTGTCTCTATTTATCATTCACAAAACACATCACCATCATCTCCAAATTTAACAATTAATAAAACCAAGGGGGTGTCAAGATTGTTGAGGAGGTGTTTGCCTATAGCTGATACGGACGTAATTAGTAGGTAGGCTAAGTAACGAACTGCATGAGTACAGAATCTAAGTATATGAATAAATAAACATATAAACACTACAAATTAGTGGTCATTACATTTTAAGATAATAAATTAAATTATTTTTAACGATGAAGATAAAACAAATGAACCCCTCCTGATACAGCACCCAGTCTGGTTGGTCACTAAATTTAAAGCTAGGTATATAAAAAAAAATCTATGGCTAAAAAAGTTGCTTTCATTATCATTCACTGCCAAACAAATTCAGATTAAAAAAACTACAAGAATAACAACAACAACAATAATAATAACAATAATAATAACGACAATAATAATAATACGATGTTAACAGCTGAATTTTTTAAGATCTAAACGGAGATGCGACCAAACCGACCCAATATGTGCTGTAGGCAAGGAGGCAACTGAAGTTAATTACCACTGAAAGAAAACATGATTAATATGTTCAGAGCTACGGGCAGCAAATTCCTAAAACTTAACATTTATACAGAAAAACAGTAATGAAAACATCTCACCTGCCCCGCCAACTACACTGGTCGCTTGAGTACTGGGAGAGCGCTACCCGACACAAAATAAGCACGGATAGTGAAAACGCCAAGAACGGCGAGAGCATGATGGTCTCTCCGCCGTTCCTCCGTTGTGCAATATCTCGTCTTCTTGTTCTGAGGTGAAATGTAATCCAGCGTTGACACTCCAACTACATTTTGTGTTTGTGCGCTATGAGGCACTTTCTAGTATTGTGGTTTAGCGCTTGGCTGCTGAATCCCTCTTCACTCCATTCTCCTCTCGGGGTAGCTGCTCAATGGACCTGCCCTCCCGAAGATTTCAGGGACTAACTTCTTTGCTCGAATTCCACTCAGCGTCGCTACGTTTTCCACTTTGGGCAACTGATCGACAGAGTACGCTTGCGCACAAATGATGTTCTTAAGAAACATCAGTAAGCAGCAAGTGACAGAGAGAAAAAGGTCCAGCGATTTTGAAACTTTCCCGGGAACAAGCTTGCTACTGCCTTTACTGTGCAACGTGAATTAGTCGTAATCAGAAATGGCATACACAAAATTTCGCATTAAATTTCAGTGGCATGAGACTAAGAATTAAGTTCATTTTGTGTAATTTCATTAAGCAGTTCGGTAGATGGTCAACCATTTTATGTAACATAATTAGCGTAATCTATCACTATGTGTAAAAGTATGATTCTCTTCCGCCTTGATAGATTTAAAACCAAAGTTATTCACACATGAATATGTTTGCCAAATCTTTAACAAATCCAGATCTCATTTTCACGCTTATTTGGTGGAAGTAATGTGTGAATTCTAAGGATCGCATTTGGACATCACCACGTACAGCTGTGCAACGCTGCATTAGCTTATCACACCAGGTGGCTACATAGCGTTCGAAAAATTGTATTTGTCTTCAACCTATTAGCAAAGGCGCTTTTTAGCACAGCAAATCAGGCTTTTTCCCCCAGTAACATCTTGGATCAACTATTGAACTGTAATGAACTCAGATAACATAACGTATGCCTGTTACAAGCGATGTCAAAACCTTTTGGGTGTCATTTTTTGATAGATAATATTATCTTATTATCCAACCAACTGTTGTGTTACTGAAAGAAACACGTTGGACAGGAGAAACCAGAGCTGTCTGAAAACAGTTACTCAGGCACTAGTTTTGTGTGTATGCGCGTGTGACGATATTTATTTTGGTTTTGGCACGCTACGGTTTTTTTTTCTTTTTCTTTTTCTTTTTGTTAACCGCAGTACAGTGCGTCAACCCTCACATCTTGAAGTATTGGTTTGCATGTTCAAACTAGCTTTCAGGGATCGTCAGTGGCACCTGTTGACATACACCTGCAATATGACCAAAGTGTGTACCTTTATCGCTAAGAAATGAATTAGAGCAAAACATATGACAATGATGATAGGACATGGTTTGATCACTGTAGCAATGTCTTAGATGGTGCATTTGTTTTGATTCATCAAGGATGCAACTGTACTGTAAAACAGAAAAGTCAGCTACATTAGAGCAGGATGTCTTGTTGTTTTGAAAGATGGTAATCTTTTGTTTTACTTCTTTATTTTCCTTTCTTTTTTAGTCAGATTGATTTAATCTAATTTTACAGGGGGTTAAAATCTTGTATAAGTGAAGACATGTCCCATTGGTTTTCTTTTATTGTGTGTCTCTAATTCAATAGACCTTTCATTCAAAAGGTGTTGTCTCTTCTTTGGAGAGAGCTAGTTCTTTTGTGTTTTAACACAGCAAAGCAATACCACTAGTCGGACACAGTTACATGTAATTTTGTGTAACATGAGTTGTTCAGTGTTAAAAATTTCCTTTGTCCAGTAAATCATGGCTTGACCATACCTTCTATGTAGATTTAGGCGTGGAGGGAAGTTCAAGGTCACAGAAAGTACATAAGATGAGAGAGGGTTGTTTTTTGTTCTTTCATTCTAACTATGTTCATTTGTCTTAGCCAGTTCACTGAATATGTTAAGTGTTGTTTAGTCAGTTCTTCTGGTGTGTATGTTTGGGTGTATGAGAGAGTGTGTGTGTGTGTGTGTGTGTGTGCCATCAGTGCTGTCATCACATGTGCGTCATAAAGGAAGTAGCTTTTCTTCTCTCTCTCTCTCTCTCTCTCTCTCTCTCTCTCTCTCTCTCTCTCTCTCTCTCTCTGTTTCGCAAAGTTTGCAAGTGAAGTAAACAAGTTCTAGTGAAGATGGACACACATCAGCCTCCATTTTAGATGTCTCCAGTGGAACACATTATGATTGATGGAGCTATTTCATAAAGCCTATAATCTATGACAGCCATAGTAAAGGTGAATATCAGTCATACAAGCATGTCCAATATTCTTGTGGTATGTGAAGATAAGGTACAGTGATACCTAGGAACACAGAGACTGAAGGCCTGTTTTGGCCCATGTCATCATTTTTGGCTCAAATCCAGTAAAAGTTATGAAGGCAGGGGAAATTCTTAGAAGAAACATTTTCAACAGAGGTCAAATGTCATCAAGTGTCCAGTTTCTCTAGATGTCAGACTTAATGAATGAGCAGTGGTTTAATCTTTTTTGTGTCTCTTTTAAGAAAAATACAGTTTTTTAGAGTTATTGGCATTCATACCAACACCGTTGTATCTTCTATGTCAATCTACACCTTCGTTGTTATCAGTCAGTGTAAAGTGGAGTGATGCCTTCTTTGCATTCTCAACAATCCACACAGTCCAAGGTTTGCATGTCTGTGGATTTTTAGTCTTCTTTTTTTCATCCAGCCTTGATGAAATCTCGCTCTGTGGGTGCATGTGGGCGTGTGATCAGGAAATGTTGAATATGTATTGGTACGTATGTATAAATGTCATCAGAGGAAGTTGACTATTTGTGTATGTGTGTGTGTGTGTGTTGGGACAGTGCATGTCGCTTAAACTATCCACGCTATATCAGTCCCTTAATGCTTTCAAGCTGTGTGCTTCATTTTTTTCTTTTTCTTTTTTTTTTTCTTTTTTTTTTAGCTTGCACTGCTCAGCCAACAGCCTCCATAAATCCCAAGGCTTCAGCATCTCTAAATCTCACAGGAGGAATTTGGGTCAGGGCGTTTTCTGACAGGGCACTCACCCCAGCAGGTGGGAGCTTATTATCTCATGACAGCGCGGCAGTATGTGTGACCTCAACAGAGCATTGATCAAAGTAGCAAGATTACAATATTGCCATCCATTCGCCATCACATATAAGATATCGCGTAGCCATTTAATCTCTCACGCCGGCGCGCGTAGTTATTTTCTGTCGTCGTTACCGTACTGGCGATTGCTCGTAATGAATGATAGGAATAGGTTATGCCATTGGGGGAGATTCTTCCAGCATTAGCAGTCACGACATGTGTCAGTCCTCAAAGGATAGGGGCTTATCCTCCGTCTGTGAACTGATTTTCATGCATCCCTATACATGCACTCTGCTGGCTCAGGTCCCACTCTTTTTAGAGACAAGAGATCAGAGTTTTCTTGTTGGGTACAATCATTTTAGCTATGCTTGACCAGCTCCGCGGGCCGGCCATAAAGGACGTCAGCCATTCCGTCCCTTGATGTTGCGTGACAGGCATGAGTAGCTTAGCATGTGGGTGAGAAGCAGAGGACTTTCTATGGAAATTTTTCTTTTTTGGGGGGGGGGGGGGGGGGGGGGGGGGGGTTCTGGCCCGGACGAGATGAGTTCGCCTCTGTTTTTACTTACATCATTTTGAAATGTCCCTGAGAATGTTTAAACAGGCAAAGACCTGAAATTTCACACAGCCCATGCCAGCTTCTGCGTCCAATCTTTCAAAATGTAGTCCCCGGTTACAGAGAGAAACTTGTAAAGGAAGTAAACATTGCGGGGGAGAATTTTCTGGTTTGACTCAGCAGGACAATCTTACATCAGTCCCTAGTTCCACTCATCAGGACCCGATGTTGGCCAGGGTCCATAAAGCGCTTTTCGTGGGTTTCTGTCAACACGCTATCATTAATGCTTAGCTCAATGATTCGTACATGTTTTTAGACAGTCTTTTTTGGCCCGAAAGACATTTCAGATATCAAACTAAATCTGCTAGATAGAGATGTGGACTAACAGAATTTGAAATCTGATTTTTTTTTTTTCTGACGCAGCTGTTCTGTATTGGTCATCCATCAGCAGAAGCAGGTATTTTATCATTACCAGACGAGTCAACAAAAAATCTCCTGTTTATTGTTGCTGAGGTAAAGTTTACCTCTTGATAGGGAACAAAACAAAAAATAGCCCCCACACACAGAAACCGCCACGGGAACTCATCCATGTACACACAAACATAAATAAACATATACGTTTCTCCTTTCCCGTTGGTAGGATCAGCTCTGTTTAACAACTCTTTGTCTGCTGAAGGAGTACTTAGAGCAAAACACAACACACAGCTCATTGTGCCTGTCTAGACTCTTTTAGTTTACATGTCTGCACGGTGCACTCGGAGAAACAGTAAACAAACTGTTTAGATCACAAACCAGACAAACACCGCTAGTGTTAGCCCAATGGCTTTTGTTTCTTGTCAGAATTGTGACGAAGAATGTTCCATTTGTCAGAGGTCACCCAATTTGAAGGGAGTCATTAAAATCTCATGGGGTTCTAAATGAACTAGTTGAGACACACACACGCACACACACACACACATGGGGCTCTTGTTAAAGAAGAGGAAATGTACGGTGCCTTTCAGAGACATTTTGTGACATTTAAAAGTCCCCAAGGAGTGGTTCGGTAACACACATGAGCTCTCCTGTCTCTCTATATGCACGTATCTGGGTTTTGCACTGATCCTCAGTTTACATGGAGGTTGAAGGTTTGTTATGGTTGATTGGGACCAATGGTCCTGCATGGAGGGTTGGACACCCAGTGACAGATCCCCTGTTTAAACCGGCCAATGTTATGATCTGCTTGGAGAAACTCCTGCTAAGTCTTTTATGAACCATGCTGGGCTTTCGCAGGTGGCTAAACACCTGTTTCATTCACTCCCTTTTTTCTTAAGACAGTGATGACAAGATAATGATTAACTGTAATTCTGCGATGATCAGCAGTTTGTCAAGTTCGTCTAAACATCTCTAACATATGAGACAAGTCCTAATTTGTGACACAGTCAGATAATGGAAGTCACAGATATTGCTTAATGTTTCATCATTAACATTTCAACATGAAGAAGTTTCTAGATTCACTTCAGCTTTCAGATTTCACAAGGCATCTTTACTTCGTTGTTTTTTTTTTGTTTTAGTTCATGACTTCCCAATGTATGACCGAAATTCTTAGTTATTTGACTTAGAATGGAGGGTGTAACAATTGGTATTTATAGTTTAATGATTCATGTTGCGGTAAAATATGTCTGTAATGTTACGACAGTCTTTCGTGGAGATGTATGCGATGGCAACCTTTCAGCAGATGTTCACTTCAGATTTAACCTTTGACCTCAGTTGTTCATCTTCTCTTTTCGCCAACTTCAAACCACATAAATACAAAAAAAAAAAAAAAATTCTGATGTCTGATGCATTTTTCTCTTACTTCAAAAACCTCTCATCCAGATATTTCAACATTCGCCTTAACATTGCAGTGGCACTCAAACCAAGGGGCAAATTTTGAGGAAATACCAACATACCAAAATAAATATTCAGAAAGGGAAGCTTTGAAAGACACACTCAGCAGTCATATTTAGAGATGCATTCCTTAGAATCTTACTGTCTTTTCAGCATTTTCAGAGTAGAGACCACTGGTTTGTCTCAAATATAACCCAGCCATTTCTCTATATTATTTTGTTTCTTGGCATTCAGTTAGGGTATCGTCTTTCTGACATTAAAAAAAAAAAAAAAAAGCTTTGTGGAGCTTGCAGGCACTGGTTGCCAAAGCCTTGCAAAATACTTGACTTTTCTGTCTGTTGTCCCAGAGAAAAACAACAGAGACTTGCCAAGACCTGTACCTCTACATATCGAGTGGATCATAAGTGACAAACAAGTAACCTGCCGAGTCTGCCACTGAAAGACTCATCATGCGGTCACGCAGTGGAGAAGAGCCAAAACAGTCATTGGTGAAACTGTTGAGCCATTTTGTCTGCTCCAGGTAGTCAAGAGTAAATAAAGAGAAAATGGCGCCCAAACAGATGTGACAATGACAGATAGTTAAAGACAGGGATAGACATCCCTCTCTATTTTTTTTTTCTCTCAATTTGATTGTCGTTTAATTTCATTTGGCTGGTTCCTAAGCTCTGGGGTAAAATCTAACGTTGTATGTAAAACATTCTACTTAGAGTCATTTCCATAAGGAACGAGAACAGCACAATGATAAATGACACTGGATGGAAAGTAACAAAACAGAAAAGGTTTAAACAAACAGAGATGCTTTTTTGACATTAGCTAGTTACTCCATTTTGGAATAACTATCTAATGCCGAAAAGACACTAAAACATTGTGGATAACAATGTTAATACACATTTCCATGAAGAGAATTATGGTCTTTGAGGAGAGGATTAATAACACATTAAGGTAGGTGATATGTTTTTTTGCTGCTGTCGAGTAAGACGCATGAAAGGTTTGCTGATGTTGTGGAATATTCTGGGCTTTGCCCTTGGGGGATGTAGAGATTTGTAAGTTTGATCTGATTGTGAAACGTGTGTCCCAACCCTTTTTTTG
Source organism: Chanos chanos (assembly GCF_902362185.1). Lineage (NCBI taxonomy): Eukaryota > Metazoa > Chordata > Actinopteri > Gonorynchiformes > Chanidae > Chanos > Chanos chanos. The sequence goes on from NC_044507.1 coordinate 16,163,014, forward strand.
CGCCCTAGCTTAGGAGAGCTTAGCAGCTCTGTCGCGCTCCGGGGCCAAAACGTAAAGCCGTCCGGCCAGTTTATTGGTAGCAACCCCGGCACCACCTCAGGGTATCGGCAACGCCCCAGACACACGAAGTCACACTCCACACGTCCCGACACTGACAGGCACGCACACGCACAGACACACGACGTCACGCTTGGAGTCACACACAGTCACATGCTTAAACATTTCTGTTTGTTGTACGCAGATGTGTTTACACCTTTACTCCAAACTCTATTCAAAAAGGATACCGAGTCATTAACATTGGTTTACCCTGAACAGTCGAATGGCATGAAACAATCCTTTAATTTGTTGCGCTTGTTTTGAATATAATCATCTTTTCCATTCTTACTAGTGATGAAAGAAATTAACCAAGCCACCACAGTGAATGTTTGGTTGACCAAAAAAAAAAAAAAAAAAGGCAGTGTTTTGTCATTTGCCACCTGTTGGAGCACATTTATCTACACAGAAACCGAAACAAGACTGAGCATGAGCAGACACAGGTGAAACAGACCTGAGGGAGGCAGGTGATGACAGATGACTGTAAGAGGAGCCACAATAATTACTCTTACAATGAAAGAGTGCTTCAGGAAAAAGATAGCACTACTACCAGTGCTGCACCGTGTATGTGTGGCTTTGTGTGAGTGGGGGAGCGCGTAACTGGTGGACCTAAGAATTGCATCTTTAATATTTGTTGTTCAGATAAGAGGAACTGTATAAGGAAATGTGGTGACAAATAGGGAAAATATTAGAATGAGGTGTGCATGTTCATGTGTGTGCGTGCGTGTGTGTGTGTGTATGTGTGTGTGTGTGTGTGTGTGTGTATGTGTGTGTGTGTGTGTGTGTTACATGTGTCAAACATCACGTGCCTGATGGTAAGCCGCTTTATGCCTCAGCCATTTTAACCATATGATGAAAATCCACGGATATGTCTGCAAACAAAGCCAGTGATTCAGGCCTGCTCAGCAACTACCCATTACCTCTGCCTCTCTCCTACCCTCTCTCCCTCCCTCTCTCTCTCTCTCTCTCTCTGTTTCACTCTCTTTCTCTAAAGCCTCTCTTATACAAGTCTGCCTCAGAGGCCCATAATATAACCTTTGTTCACACTCAGCTAATGGCATAACTGTTACAATTTTCTCTCAGGTGAAGAACATTCCTCTCCAACTTTCCACACAACGCCAGACTTACTTACATAAAGAAGTATAAGCTCAGCTGTAACAAAGAATGATAAAATAACACTGCACCTGAGGCCTGACCATAATTACTGACATGTTTTTAATTGTGGTGTGCCATGGTGGAGACTGAAAAGATTTCTCATCCTGGAAAATCTTTTCGTTTGTATACACAAAGCTCAAAGAATAAGCTCTTTCTTTCCTCTTGCCTCTTAAACTTAAACTTTCCCACATGAATTTGTGAGAAAACATGATTCGTTGAGATATCATCAGATGTACAGTTGTTGTTGAGCGTGTTTTGCACATAACTGTGCGTATCCAGTGTGCAAATATGTACATTCTTCCTCTCATGTATTCATGTCATATTATCCAGCCAGTCTCTTATCAAAACCCAGTGTACTTAGTGATAGGGCTGTCAACTCTCACTTCCTCCCTGAGCTTCTAACACATCCTGTGCCAATAAATCAAACATATTGCCGTAGCGTGGCGTAAGCAGGGCGGAAACCGTATGGACCGTGTGTATCTGTGCTGGCGTGTGTTCAGACTGACCTGGGCCAAGAGCAGAGCAGGGCTGCAGAGAGCCTCCCCGTCTGTCATCCGCTTAGGAAACATCTGGACACCAGTGGACCACTCGAATGTGAAAATATGTGTGTGTGTGTGTGTGTGTGTGTGTGTGTGTGTGTTAAAGGGAGACAGACAGAAAGTGGGATAGAAGTGTGTTTTCTGGATGGGGAGATATTGGCGGGAATCAGCATCATCCCACTCAGTAAGCGTTCCTACCATAACTTGTGACATCTTTTTTGTCTGTTTTGATAAAATATCTGGAACCCAGTTGTTTGTTTGAATGGCCACTCTTATTGGAGCGTCTGCACTGATCCAGGACTACATTTTCAGCCAGGCTGGGTCACCCATATCGACAGTGTCTTCTTCTGTGATTAGTTTTGACCTGTGCCTGGGTGATAGTTGGTAAAAAAAAAAAAAAAAAAAATCCTGTAGGTTTTTTTCCAGTTTGTGTGTTACTGACAAAGTATGTCAAGATAAGATAAATTGTTTAACTATGAGAAGGAGGAGGTTGTTTTTGAGGAAGAAAACGGCTGCTTCACGGGCGGGTGGATGAGACAAAGGGGGTTCTAAAGTTCTTTTCCGTGTCTGAGCAGAGAATCATCCCCTTTTGGTGTGTTGACAGGAGAAAGAGAAGCGGGGTCAAAGGTCACACCTGCTCGTAATCCAGTCTGGTCCCAAACAGACATCATTTTCATGTCTGCTTCAGTGGAAATGACAGAGAGTTATCCACCACTGTCACCACAACACCTTGTCTCTAGAGATGTGATCAGACACGAGGAAAATGCAAATCAGATCCTGCTTGGAGTCATATGCAGAAATCATTATGTCCATATGACTATGATTTATAACTATTTTCCATTAAATGCCTTTAACTGACATCATATAGTGAATCACGAGCATCTAATGGTGCAGTAATTGATTAGCAGTAAACCTTAATATGGACAGACATTAATATGAAAAACAGTATATCAGAGAGGTTTTCTTATTTTACATGTGGGATACAAATCTCCAGCCCAGGGGGTGGGACCATATACAGCCTACGGGCTGGAGATGACCCAGGAGGTGATAACAGGTTGAATAAAATTGAGCATAAGTTTAGATTGTTTGTTTTCCTCCTGATCAGATGGCTAACCGGTCTACGACACACTGCTCAGATTAATTTAGCCTCTGTTATATAAACAGTTTCTAATGTGTTGCTGTAGCTAGACTGTTTACATTCAACAGGCCAGAGTCAGGAACTCCAATGCCTCCTCATACAAATATTGTATCATGTGTGTCAACGCTGAAACGAAACATGCACAACGGGAACAAGGGAGATGTGCACTCTGACAGTGGCGTTATCGATAAAATCTGTTCTTTCATGCTTAACGTCTGATTACGCCTACAGACATACACTGTTTTCAATGAACGCGACCTCAGACGTCAAACACACCAACTACGCTGGCAGTCTAACACCCCGGGATAGGGCGAAAAAGTTTTCGACAGCTACAGAAAGCATGTTACTGCTTTTGATTCATCGCCACATTGTTGCTTTTCTCAACACGACTTAAATTCATTTCAAAAACGATTTCAAGCTGGTCGCTGTTTGCGCTTGTGGCTCGGATCATGTTTTATTGGCTCGGAGATGTTTTTCTATATTTTTCTGTTGATGAATCTGCTATCATGCATCAGCAGATTGTTTTTAATGGCTCGCGTTGTATTTTCCGACAGCCGGTTGGGGATCGGGGAGTGGTTTCTGATACACTGATAGATACAGGTCACGCGGAATATTAGTGATAATAGCTTTTAACGCAAATAAAATTTCACATGTCGCCAATGCGCAGCTGAAACGTACGCACGGCATTCCTCCTACGTTGTCGTTGTAGCAGCAGCGAGAACGTGATTTTTAGGAGCAGGCGGGGAGGATGTTTTGCTTCCTGCGGGTTTGCTGACTGATGACCTCCTCCATCCTCTCTACCTGCTGTCCTCCCCTCTGTCTCCTCCTCTCTTCTCTTCTCTCCTTTGCCTGATCCATCCTTTTTTTTTGTTTTGTTTTGTTTTATATTTTAATACTTGCGTGCTGTTGATCCAACACCTCGGTATGACTGACTGCCTCCTTTGGTGCTGTTTTCCACCTCATGCTGGATGTTGTCTCAGTGCTGCGTGACTGACTTTCCAGCTAACACAACATCAGTGCACCCCAGTGCCCGCTGTTTATCCCCCTCCGCTCACACTCCGTTGGGCCTTCTTCACACAGCCTCTCATCTCCCATAATGTGGACT
>NC_044507.1:16172043-16174543 GCF_902362185.1 Chanos chanos
CATATCAGGCAGGCATAAGAGCAGAGCCCATCTTAATGATGAAAGCAGCAGCCCTCACATCAAGAGACTTTTTAAGGAGAAAAACCTCAGACCGCACTGATTAACCTTGTGCTGAATGACTGTCGCCAGTTTCATCAAGCACTGTGACAACGGAGAAGTAGCTAAATAGCTAAAAAAGACAACAGGGGAATTCTCAGTATTCTCTCTCTCTCTCTCTCTCTCTCTCTCTCTTCCAAGACAGGTGGTGAAATGTTTAACAAATACAGGATTTAACAGAGAGTTTGAGGAGAAGAGTTAGCTAGAGGCCTCTCTTCACTGTAAACACTGCACTTATCAGTAGCCATAACATAACTACTGTTCTAGAAGGCTCCATTGTGACAGGCCACTAATGACTGAGATAAAGAGATTACTATTACATAGCATTCAATAGCTTTGTCTACTAATTTAGCTCATTAAATCCATGAAATAACCACTGCAACAGCATTCAGAAGTTTCCATGTTTGCCTGCAGTCTCGTGACACTATAACAAAGTGATCATGAAAATCATATTTAAGATCATGTATTTATGAACCTTTTTTTTTAAAGTTGTGGTTGTTATTTGGATGGGGAGACTCATAATAGTCTTTATGTAGTAACATAAATTCTGGGGAGTTTCATCTTAGCCTTTCTGAACTGAATCAACAAATGAGGTTTTGTGTCTTCTGACAACGCACAAGTCCTGGCTGCCTAAATCAGTCCTGTCCACCCTTAATATCTGTTTGCCTGTAATGAGACAAGCTGTCAACAGGCTCAAATCTAAGGGGACCCAGTATCACAGCCAATCAGAGTTTCGGTCACCTGACACCCAGCCTGGCCGCTCAGACAGGTGGAGAATCACACATTTACTTCATTTGAGAACAGCTGAGGACAACACTGGGCCTCACACTGGCACTTTGTTTTACAGTACACGCTAACACAAACACACAAACACACACAACACATGCATGCATGCACGCACACACACTCACACAACGCATGCATGCACGTGCACGTGCACGTGCACACACACACACACACACACACACACACACACAAAATGCATACAGCTACTTTGTATGATCTTTTATCTGTTTTTTGAGGTAATTTTTTTTCTTGCCTTTTTTTGGGCTGGTGTGTAAACATTAGGTATCTAGTGACCTCTGGAAACCGTTAGCCACAGCTGTGAGAATGAAAGAAATTCACTTCAAGTCATGCACACAAACCGCTATCACTGCAGTTAGTCTGATAGTTTGAAATTTGGACTGTCTTGGGACAAATATCTGTGTGTGTGTGTGTGTATTCTCATTCCTCTCACCTCCCTTTGTCTCTGTACAGACTGCAAGCTCCAGGTACACATCCTGTTTCCAGTCTTCTCAATGGGCCCCAGTGACCCCAGAGGGCCCACACCCACACCCACACGCACACACAAACGCACGCGTGCGCTGGCAGCAGTCAGCCCATATCCTGGTCAGGACTGACGGGAGGGAAGCACAGTTTGTATGTGACTTTGGGCCATCGTGTCGCTGTTTGTCTCCGTGGCTCTCTGCCCAACACAACATACGCGCGTGTTATTATTCCAGAACTCACACACGCCTTATTAGTCAACAGAGCAGAGAGTTTGGCACCCTTTCTCTCTCTCTCTCTGTGTGAGCGTGTGTTTGTGTGTGTGTGTGTGTGTGTGTGTGTGTGTGTGTGTGTGTGTGTGTGTGTGTGAGTGGGTGTATGTGGTAGAGATAGCGAATTTTCATATAGCTGCCATGCTCCAGTCAAATAGTTGTTGACATTATTTTTCTGTTAAATTACAAATAGCTAGGGCCGTTATTCAAGTCATGTTCTTCATGCTCAAGCTGTTTTTATGGAATGAAATGCAGAGAAGACATGGTCTCATGTTACAGTATGTTTTTGTGCTACATACACGTTTAGAGGAAACGAGATGTGAAGAACAGAGGACTCAGAATCAGATCTTTTCTTTTGCATGTACACTGAGTGCATTGTGTAAATAGAAGGCGGTAGATCGGAGACAGTGACAGCTGGTGCTGTGAGGAGATTGTTAACTTATAATGGAGCTGTTTTACAGTCTTAACACAGGCAGAATCAGAAGACCCACTGGAGGACATAACCACAGCATTCAGGGGAAAAAAAAGCCCTTCTGTGGCCTGATGGAGGAAGAGCAGGCCATTTCCGCCCTGCGTGGTTTAGATCGCATCAGCCACCGGTGAGTAATGGGCTCTGTGTGTGTGTGTGTGTGTATGTCTGTGTGCGTGCGTGTGTGTGTGTGTGTGTGTGTGTGATAAAAGCAAACCACATCACACAGACCCCCCCCCCCTCAGTTTCCGCAAACACCAAAGAGTAATCAGCTGAAACAGCCCACAAGTGAGAGTCCTGTCTCAACCCATCTTCCTTCCTCTGCTTAAACCACACACACACACACACACAGATACACACACACACACACACACACACGCACACACACACACACGCG